>NW_028273644.1:612511-765639 GCF_024610735.1 Ursus americanus | reverse complement strand
GGGTCCGGAATCCCGGGCATTGCGGCACCAGGCCCCTTGGGAGGGGCCCCTCGAGGGATCGAGCTAGGGTTAGGTTTAGCCCCCAGGGGACCGTCAGGCCCAATCCGTCCGTTGTGCAGGGAGCGGAGGGTGGGCTGAAGTGATGGTGCTGGCGAGCGGGAGCGTGGGCCCAAGGGTTTTGGCGCGGAGGGCCTTCAAACGGCGCTGGGGGCTCCGAGGGCCCTGTCCGTTGTTCTGCCCTGAATGACCGACAGCTCTCCTACCGGCCCGGGTGGCGGCGGGGCGGCACAGTGCGTCCGGCGCTGGGACTCGGGGGTCACCAATCCCAGGCATTGCAGCGATAGGCCCCTTGGGAGGGGCCCCTTGGGGGCCGACCTAGGGTTCGGGTTAGCCCCCAGGAGGCTGGCAGGCCCGATCCGCCGGCTCTGCCACATGCGGAGGGGCTAGCCGAGGTGAGGGCGCTGGCGAGCGGGAGCATGGCCCCAAGCGTTTTGTCGCGGGGGACCTTCGAAGGTCGCCGGGGGCCCGGGGGGCCCTGCCCGTTCTAACGCCCTGAATGAGGACGGCGCCCCTAGCGGGCCGGGTGGTGAGGAGCGGCAGAGTGCGTCCGGCGGTGGGGTTCGGGTGTCCCCAATCCCCAGCGTGGCGGCGCCAGGCCCCTTGGGAGGGGCTCCTCTGGGGCCGACCTAGGTTTAGGGTTAGCCCAAAGGAGGCCGGCAGGCCCGAACCGCCGGCTGTGCGGCGAGCAGAGGGGCGGGCCGAGGTGAGGGCGCTGGCGAGGGGGAGCGTGGGCCCAGGGTTTTGGCACAGGGGGCCTTGGATTGTCACTGGGAGCTTGGAGGGCCCTGCCCATTCTCACACACTAAATGACCGGTGGCGCCCCTGTCGGCCAGGGTGGCGGCGTGTCGGCAGGATGAGTCTGGAGCTGGGGCTCAGTGGTCCCCGATCCCCGGCGCGGTGGCTCCAGGCACTTGGGAGGGGTCCCTCGGGGGCCAACATATGGTGAGTGTTAGCCCAAAGGAGGCCGGCGGGCCCAATCCGCCGGCTGTGCAGCGAGCGGAGGGGTGGGCCGACGTTAATGGGCTGGCAAGCGGGAGCGTGGGCCCAAGCGTTTTGGCATGGGGGGCCTTCGAAGCTCACCGGGGGCTCGGAGGGCCCAGCAAGTTCTCCCGCCCTGAATGCCCGGCGGCTCCCTAGCGGCCAGGGTGGCGGCAGGGAGGCAGGGTGAGTCCGGAGCTCGGGCTCGGGGGTCCCCAGTACCCGGCATGGCATTGCCAGGCCGCTTGGGAGGGGTCCCTCGGGGGCCGAGCTAGGGTTCTCGTTAGCCCAAAGGAGGCCGGCAGGCCCAATTGGCCGGCTGTGCGGCGAGGGGAGGGGTGAGCCGAGGTGAGGGCGCTGGCGAGCGGGAGCTTAGGCCCAAGCGTTTTGGTGCAGGGGGCCTTCGAAGGTCATCGGGGGCTCGGAGGGCCCTGCCTGTACTCCCTCCCTGAATGACCGCTGGCGCCCCTAGCGTCCGGGGTGGCGGCGGGGCGGCAGGGTGAGTCTGGAGTAGGGCTCAGGGGTCCAATTCCCCGGCGTGGCGGCGCCTGGCCCCTTGGGAGGGGTCCCTCGGGGGCCGACCTAGGGTTGAGGTTAACCCAAAGGAGGCCGGGCCCGATCCGCCGGCTGTGCAGAGAACGGAGGGGCGGGGCGAGGTGAGGGCGCTGGCGAGCGGGAGCGTGAGCCCAAGCGTTTTGGCGTGTTGGGCCTTCGAAGGTCACCGGGGGCTCAGAGGGCCCTGCCCGTTCCCCAGCCCCGAATGAGGACGGTGCCCCTAGCGATCCGGGTCGCAGCGGGGCGACAGGGTGAGTTCAGCCCTGGTGCTCGGGGGTCCCCAATCACCCGCGTGGCAGTGCCAGGCCCCTTGGGATGGGCCCCTCGGGAGCCGACCTAGGGTTAGGGTTAGCCCCAGGAGGCCGGCAGTCCCGATCTGCCGGCTGTGCGGCGAGCGGAGGGGCGGGCTGAGGAGAGGGTGCTGGCGAGCAGGAGCCTAGGCCCAAGCGTTTTGTCACGGGGGGCCTTCAAAGGTCACTGGGGGCTCGGAGGGCCCTGCCCGTTCTCCCGCCCTAAATAACCGGTGGCGCCCCTAGCAGCCCGGGTGGCAGCAGGGCGGCAGGGTAAGTAATGCACTGGGGCTTGAGGGTCCCCAATCCCCGGCGTGGCATCGCCAGGCCCCTTGGGAGGGGCCCCTCGTGAGCAGACCTAGAGTTAGGGTTAGTTCCCAGGAGGCTGGCAGGCCCAATCCGCTGTCTGTGCGGTGAGAGGGGGGGCGGACCGAGGTGAGGGCGCTTGCTAGCAGGAGCGTGGGCCCAAGCGTTTTGGCGTGGGGGGCCTCAAAGGTCGCCAGGGGCTCGGAGGGCCCTGCCCATTCTCCCGCTCTGAATGACTGGTGGCGTCCCTACTGGCCCGGTAGCTGTGGGGCGGAAGGGTGACTCCGGCGCTGAGGCTTGGGGGTCACCAATCCCCGGCGTTGTGGCACCAGGCCTTTGGAAGTGGCCTCTTGGGGTCTGACCTAGGGTTAGTGTTAGCCCCCAGGAAACAGGCAGGCCTGATCCGCTAGCTGTTCATCGAGTGGAGGGGCGGGCCGAGAAGAGGGCGCTGGCGAGTGGGAGCGTGGGCCCAAGCATTTTGGCGCGACGGGCCTACGAAGGTCGCGGGGGCTCAGAGGGCCCTGCCTGTTCTCCAGCACTGAATGACCGGCGGCGCCCCTAGCGGACTGGGTGGTGGTGGGGTGGCAGGGAGAGTCCAGCACTGGTGCTCGGGGGTCCCCAATCCCCGGCATTGCGATGCCAGGCCCCTTGGGAGGGGCCCCGTGGGGGCAGACCTAGGGTTAGGGTTACACCCAGGGGGCTGACAGGCCCGATCCTATGGCTGTGTGGCGAGCGGAGGGGCGGGCCGAGGTGAGGGCGCTGGCTAGCGGGAGCGTGGGTCAAGTGTTTTGGTGCGGGGGGCCCTTCGAAGGTCGTGGGGGGATCGGAGGACCCTGCCCGTTCTCCCGCACTGAATGACCGGTGGCGCTCCTAGTGGTGCAGGTGGCAGCGGGGCGGCCGGGTGAGTCCGGCACTGGGGTTCAGGGGTCCCCAATTCCCGGCGTTACGACTGCAGGCCCCTTGCTAGGGGCCCCTCGGGGGCCGACATATGGTAAGGGTTAGCCCCCAGGAGGCCCGCAGGCCCGATCCGCCAGCTCTGCGGTGAGTGGAAGGGTGGTCGGAGGTGAGGCCGCTGGCAATCTGGAGAGTGGGTCCAGTCATTTTGGCGCGGGGGTCCTTCGAATGTCGCCAGGGGTTCGGACGGCCCTGCCCGTTCTCCCGCCCTGAATGACGGGCGGCTCCCCTAAAAGCCCTGGTGGAGGAGGGGCGGTAGGGTGAGTCGGGCGCTGGGACTCAGGGGTTCCCAATCCCCGGCGTTTTGGCGCCATGCCCCTTGGGAGGGGCCCCTCGGGGACTCACCTAGGGTTAGGGTTAGCTCCGAGGAGGCCGGCAGGCCCGATCCGCCGGCTGTGTGGTGAGCAGAGGGGCAGGCCGAGGTGAGGGCGCTTGTGAGCAGGAGCGTGGGCCCAAGCGTTTTGGCGCGGGGGGTCTTCAAATGTCGCCAGAGGCTCTGAGGGCCCTGCCCGTTGTCCCGCCCTGAATGACCGGCAGCGCCCCTAGTGGCCCATGTGGCAGCGGGGCAGCCGGTTGTGTCCAGCGCTGGAGCTCGGGGTTCTCCAATCCCCGGTGTTGCGGCTCTAGGCCCCTTGCTGGGGCCCCTAGGGGACCGACCTATGGTTAGATTTAGCCCCCAGGAGGCCGGAAGCCCGATCCGCCAGCTCTGCGGCAAGCGGAGAGGCGGGCGGAGGTGAGGCCGCTGGCGAGCGGGAGCGTGGGCTCAGGCGTTTTGGGGCGGGGGTCCTTCGAAAGCCGCTGGAGGCTTGGAGGGCCCTGTACGTTCTTCTGCCCTGAATGACTGGCAGCTCCCCTAGCGGCCCGGGTGGAGGAGGGGTGTTAGGGTGACTTGGGTGCTGGGGCTTGGGGGTCCCCAATCCTCAGCGTTGGGGCGCCAGACCCCTTTGGAAGGGCTCTAGGGGGCCGACCAAGGGTTATTGTTAGCCCCCAGGGGGCCAGCAGGCCAGATCCGCCGGCTGTGAGGCGAGCGGAGGGGTGGACCCAGGTGAGGGCGCTTGAGAGCAAGAATGTGGACCCAAGCGTTTTCGCACAGGGGGCCTTCGAAGGTCATCGGGGGTTCGGAGGGCCCAACCCGTTCTCCTGCCCTGAATGACCAGCGGCGCTACTAGCGGCCCGGGGGGGCGGGGCGGCAGGGTGAGCCCGGCACTGGGGCTTGGGGGTCCCCAATCTCCGGTGTTGCGGGGGCAGACCCTTGGTAGTGGCCCCTCGGATGCCGACCTAAGGTTACAGTTAGCCCCCAGGAGGCCGGCAGGCCCGATGTGCCAGCTGTGCGGCGAGCGGAGGGGCGGGCCGAGGTGAGATCGCTGGCGAGCGGGAGCTTGGCCGAAGCGTTTTGGCGCGGGAATCCTTCGATGGTCGCCGGGGGATCGGAGGACCCTGCCCGTTTTCCCGCCCTGAATGACCTGCGGCGCCCCTGGGGCCCGGGTGGCAGCAGGGCAGCAGGGTGAGCCATCGCTGGGGTTGGGGGGTTCCCAATCCCCGGTGTTGCGGCACCAGGCCCCTTCGCAGGGGCCCCTCGGAGGCTGACCTAGGGTTATGGTTAGCCCCCAGGAGGCCGCAGGCCCAATCCACCGGCTGTGCGGTGAGCAGAGGGGAGGGCCGAGGTGAGGGCGCTGGCGAGCGGTAGCATAGGCCCATGAGTTTTGGCGCGGGGGGCCTTCGAAGGTCGCCGGCGCTCAAGAAGCCCTGCCAGTTCTCCCGCACTGAATGTCCGGTGGTGCCCCTAGCGGCTCAGTTGCCGGCGGGGGAACATGGTGAGTCCGGCGCTGGGGCTCAGGAGTCCCCAATCCCCGTCGTTGCGGCGCCAGGCCCCTTGGGAGGGGCCACTAGGGGGCCGACCTAGGGTTTGGGTTAGCCTCCAGAAGGCCCACAGGCCCGATTCACCATCTGTGCGGCGAGCGGAGGGGAGGGCCGAGGTAAGGGCGCTGGCGAGCGGGAGCGTGGGCCCAAGCGTTTTGGTGCAGGGGGCCTTCGAAGGTCGCCGGTGGCTTGGAGGGCCCTGGCCATTCTCCCTCCCTGAATGAACAGCGGCGCCCCTAGCGGCCCAGGTGGCGGTAGGGCGGGAGGGTCAGCTGGGCGCTGGGGCTCAGGAGTCCCCAGTCCCCAGTGTTGAGGCAATAGGAACCTGGGATGGGCCCCTCGGGGGCCCACCAAAAGTTAGGGTAACACCCAGGAGGCTGGCAGTCCTGATCCACCGGCTGTGCAGCGAGCGGAGGGGCGGAACGAGGTGAGGGCGCAGGCGAGTGGGAGCATGGGCCAAAGCATTTTGGCGCAGGGGGCCTTTGAAGGTCGCCAGGGGCTTGGAGGGATCTGCCCGTACTCCCTCCCTGAATGACCGACGGTGTTCCTAGTGGCCTGGGTGGTGGCGGAGCAATACGGTGAGTCCGGCGCTGGGGTTCGGGGGTCCCCAATCACAGGCATTGCGGTGCCAGGCCCCTTTGGAGGTGCCCCTCAGGGGCCAACCTAGGGTTATGGGTAGCCCCAGGAGGCGGGCAGGCCTCATCCACCAGCTCTGCAGCAAGCGGAGGGACGGGCCGAGGTGAGGGCACTGAGGAGCAGGAGCGTGGGCTCAAGCGTTTTGGATGGGGGGGCCTTGGAAGGTCGCCGTGGGCTCGGAGGGCCCTGCCTGTTCTCCCACACTGAATGACCAGCGACACCCCTAGCGGCCCGGGTGGTGGAGGGGCAGCAGGGTGAGTCCGGCGCTGGGGCTCGGGGGTCCCCAACCCGGCGTTGCGGTCCCAGGCCCCTTCGGAGGGGCCCCTCAGCGGCCGACCTAGGGTTAGGGTTAGCCCCCTGGAGGCCGGGAGGCCCGATCTGCCAGCTGTGTGGGGAGAGGAGGGGCCGGCCGAGGTGAGGGCGCTGACTAGCGGGAGCGTGGGCGCAAGCGTCGTGGCGCAGGGGGCCTTCGAAGGTCGCCAGTGGCTCAGAGGGCCCTGTCCTTTGTTCCGGCCTGAATGACCTACAGCGCTCCTAGCGGCACGGGTGGTGGCGGAGCGGAAGTGTGAGTCCGGCGCTGAGGCTTGCGGGTCCAGAATCCCTGGCTTGTGGCGCCAGGCCCCTTGGGAGAGGCCCCTCGGGGGCCGAACTAGGGTTAGGGTTAGCTCCTAGGAATCCGGCAGGCCCGTATGCCGGCTGTGCAGCGAGCGGAGGGGCAGGACTTGGCGAGGGCGCTGGTGAGCAGGAGCATGGGCCCAAGCATTTTGGCGCAGGGGGCCTCTAATGGTCGCCGTGGCTCGGAGGGCCCTCCCAGTTCTCCCGCCCTGACTGACCGGCAGTGGCCCTAGAGGCCCGGGTGGCGGTGGGGTGGCAATGTGAGTCTGGCGCTGCGGCTCAGGGGTGACCAATTTCCGGCATTGCAGCGCCAAGCCCCTTGGCAGGAATGACTCGGGGGCTGACCTAGGGTTAGGGTTAGACCTCAGAAGGCCGGCAGGCCTGAAACGCCAGCTGTGCGTAAAGCAGATGGGCGGGCCGAGGTGAGGGCGCTGGTGAGCGGGAGCGTGGGCCCACGCATTTTGGCACGGGAGGCCTACGAAGGCCGCAGGGGCCTGGGAGGTCCCTGCCTGTTCTCCCTCCCTGAATGACCGGCGTCACCTGCAGCGGCCCTGGTGGCGGCGGGGCTACAGGTTGAGTCCGGTGCTGGGGGTCGGGGGTTCCCAATCCCCAGCATTGTGCCACCAGGCCCCTTGGAAGGGGCCCCTCGGGGGCTGACCTAGGGTTAGGGTCAGCCCCCAGGAGGCCGGCAGGCCCGGGAGCCTGGGCCCAAACGTTTTGGCGCAGGGGGCCTTTGAATGTCGCCGGGGGCTAGGAGGGCCCTGCCTGTTCTCCCGCCCTGAATGACCGGCTGCACCCCTAGCGGCCCGAATGGCAGCGGGGCGGCAGGGTGACTCCGGCGCTGCAGCTTGGTCCCCAATCCCCGGCGTTGCAGCGCCAGGTCCCTTGGCAGGGGCCCCTCGGGTCTGACCTAGGGTTAGGGTTAGCCCCCAGGAGGCCGGCAGGCCCAATCCTCCAGCTGTGCAGGAGCAGAGGGGTGGGATGAGATGAGGGCACTGGCGAGCGGGAAGGTGGGGCCAAGCATTTTGGCGCGAGGGGCCTTCAAAGGTTGCCAGGGGCTCGGAGGGCCCTGCCTGTTCTCCTGCCCTGAATGACTGACGGCGCCCTTCGTGGCCCGTTTAGCAGCGGGGCGGCAGGGAGAGTCTGGTGCTGGGGCTTGGGGGTCCCCAATCCCCGGTGTTGCAGCGCCAGGCCCTTTGGGATGGACCCCTAGGGGGCCTACCTAGGGTAGGGTTAGCTGCCAGGAGGCTAGGATGCCTGATCTGCCGGCTGTGCGGCGAGCGGAGGGGCAGGCTGAGGTAAGGGCGATGGCAAGCAGGACCATGGGCCCTAGTGCTTTGGTGCAGGGGGACTTCGAAGGTCGTTGGGGGCTCGGAGGGCCCTGCCCATTCTCCCGCACTGAATGACCAGCAGTGCCCCTAGTGAACCTGGTGGCGGCGGGGGGCATGGTGAGTCCGGCGCTGGGGCTCGGGAGTCCCCTTTCCCCGTCGTTGCGGCACCAGGCCCCTTGGGAGGGGCCACTAGGGCCGACCTAGGTTTAGGGTTAGCCCCCAGAAGGCCCACAGGCCCGATCCGCCAGCTGTGAGGCGAGCGGAGGGGAGGGCCGAGGTAAGGGCGCTGGCCAGCGGGAGCGTGGGGCCAAGCGTTTTGGTGCGGGGGGCCTTCGAAGGTCACCGGTCGCTCGGAGGGCCCTGCCCGTTCTCCCTCCCTGAATGAATGGCGGCGCCCCTAGCGGCCCAGGTGGCGGTAGGGCAGGAGGGTGAGTCCGGCACTGGGGCTCGGGAGTCCCCAATCCCAGGCATTGCGGTGCCAGGCCCCTTCGGAGGGGCATCTCAGGGGACAACCTAGGGTTCTGGAGGAGTGCAGGCCTCATCTGCTGGCTCTGTGGCGAGCGGAGGGGCGGGCCGAGGTGAGGGCACTGAGGAGCAGGAGCGTGGTCTCAAGTGTTTTGGATGCGGGGGCCTTCGACGTTCGCCAGGGGCTCGGAGGGCCCTGCCCATTCTCCCGCCCTGAATGACCAGCGGCACCCCTAGCGGCCCGGGTGGTGATGGGGTGGCAGGGAGACTCTGGCGCTGGGGATCGGGGCTCCTTAATACCCGGCATTGTGGCATCAGGTCCCTTGGGATGGGCCCCTCGGGGGCCGACCTAGGGTTAGGGTTAGCCCCCAGGAGGCTGGCAGGCTCGTTCCGCCCATGTGCGGTGAATGGAGGTGTGGGTTGAGGTGAGGTAGCTGGCGAGTGGGGGCGTGGGCCAGAGCATTTAGGCTTTGGCTTGGGGTGCCTTCGAAGGTTGCAGGAGGCTTAGAGGGTCCTGCCCGTTCTGTCGCCCTGAAGGACTGGTGATGCCCCTAGTGCCCCATGTGGCGGCAGGGCGGCAGGGTGCATCCAGTGGTGGGACTCGGGGGTCCCCAATCCCTGGCATGCGGCGCCAGGCCACTTGGGAGGGGCCCCTCGGGTGCGACCTAGGCATAGGGTTAGCCCCCAGGAAGCCAGCAGGCCCGATCCGCCAGCTCTGCAGCGAGAGGAGGGGTGGGCCGAGGTTAGGGCGCTGGGGAGCAGGAGCGAGGGAGCCAGAGTTTTTGCGCGGGGGGCCTTTGAAGGTCGCAGGGGGATTGGAGGGCCTTGCCCGTTCTCCCTTCTTGAATGACTGGCAACGCCCGTAGCGCCCTGGGTGCTTGCGGGGTGGCAGAGTGAGTCCAGCACTGGGGCTCGGGGGTCCCAAATCCCCAGCATTGTGGTGCCAGGCTCCTTGGGAGGGGCCCCTCGGGGGCCGACCTCGGGTTAGGGTTCTTCCACAGGAGGCCGGCAAGCCCGGCGCTAAGTGGCTCTGACAATGTAACAAAAATGCCATACACTTATCTGAAAGAAATAACAGTGTACAGGAACCCTCTTAGCCCTAACATCATCCTTTGTGAATATGGAAGCCAGCCCCAAAGTGGTCGTGGAAGTCTGACGAAAGGGCTAAGCACTTTTCTCTGAGTCACCACACTGTACAGGGAAAGACCAATGTACATCATCATTCACGAGTGGGAAGCATGAATGGAAGGTTCTGGAATTTCGAGGACTCTGACCCATCCTTATTGGTAATAAACCACCGTGTACAGGAAAACACCTTCAACTCTCATCAGCCTCCTCAATCCTGATTCCGATTCAACTTTTGGTGTGTAGGACTAGGGAAATGTCCACATCTTATTGCTAAGAAAAACGATGTCAGGGTAATGCCCTTCAAGTCACCTCAGCCTTCCTGAAGACGGAAGCAGGAATCAAGCTGGTTATGTTACCATGAGGTAAGGAAGATGAGCATATAAGTGAGAAACAACAGTGGGCAGGACCTCTCTTCCAAGGAACAGTATCTTTGCTTAATGTTGAATCCCTATGGTAAGTGGTTGTGGGCATTTGTGAGGTCAAAATCTGAAGTGTTTTGTAAAACCTCTTGGCCATTCACAGATGAGACTAAGGTAGTTGGGGACTCCTAGGCAGTGATTTGTCCACTGTCAAAAATATGAAAAGATAAAAGAGACAGATGAGGTCTCCTCAGGCATTGTCCTTTATCCTCATCCTCTGTGAGGATGGCCATCTCTGGACAACTCAGTGTCAGAGTCTCATTCACATTGGGGGCATCTGTTCCTCACAGACATCAGGCAGGGAAATGGATTTGGTTCTCTGTGCCAGCCCAGCCACAGCTGAGTGTCACAGCACCCTCTCGTGGGCTCATAAGAGTTTCACTGTCACCAGGCAGGTCATTGTATTTGATAAACCACTGTGAGAGTTTGCAATTGCCTTCACCTGCAACCTCCAGAGGCAAATGCAGATCTCTGGTACCATGTGAAGTCATGTGAAGGCTTTGTGAGAAAGTGTCCTTTTGCTTAAGAAAAACATGGCTGGGGCTCCTGGCTGGCTCAGCCAGTTAAGCATGTGCCTTTGGCTCAGGTTATGATCCCAGGGTTCTGGAATCGAGCCGAGGGTCCCTGCTCAGCAGGAAAGGAGTAGGGAAATAGCTTAGAACCCACAGAGAATGTGAATAAAGGGGAGTGAAATGGAACTTGGTCTGTGTTTTGCTTTAGGGATTGGAAGTTAGTTTTTTCTCAATTGTGATTGTTCTTGAAACAGAACAGCTGTATTGTTTTTTTTTTACCTTTAATTTTTTTCTAGTAACAATTTTTTTTATTATATGTTAGTCACTATACAGTATTTCCTTAGTTTTTGATGTAGTGTTCCGTGATTCATTATTTGCATATAACACCCAGTGCTCCATGCAATATGTACCTTCCTTAATACCCATCACTGGCCCATCCCAATCCCCCACCCCTCTCCCCTATGAAGCCCTCAGTTTGTTTCCCAGAGTCCATAGTCTCTCGTGGTTCATTCCCCCTTCTGTTTAGGGTCCATTGTCTAAAGGGACAGACAGTGGAAGTTCACCAAATATAAGATCGAAATTTCATTGTTCATTATAGATGCCGCCAAGTAGCTCCCAGACATTTCATTCTACTCTAGTAATTGATTATACCTGTGCAGGTGCACGTGAAAGATAACTGATGAATGTATACTGGTAATAAAACACGCCCCACAGTAGTAGAATAATAGAGAATGCACATGTGTAAAATTATTCGACTACGGCTTCCATGCTTTCCCTTTGGTTCCTTGTTATCTATGAAATTGGACAATTTTTGTTGTCTAGGCTTAAAACTCATTGTCAGTATTCAGAGTTTTTCAATGCTGATCTTCTCCTGTATAAGTTACCAAAAACCTAAAATATGTATGAACTTTAAAAAACGCTATATTGAAAATGACAGCAGAGAAGTTCCATTTTGTGAATATTGTGTCAATGGATCTCTATTTTGCCATCAGTGTTCATTAGAAATGATGACATTTCATGTGAGTATAAATATCAATGTGAAAAAGAAAAGGTAGGAAGAACCTTGAATGTTTAAGTAATTGGTGAAATGACAGGTGTGTGTGTGTGTGTGTGTGTGTGTGTGTGTGTGTGTGTGTGTGTGTGTAATTGATTTTCAGTGAATGGTTTAGGTCCTTGTAGGGCCTCTGAGAGAGCCCAGGTGAACCTTTCAATGAGTTGGTATCTGTTTTCAGAACATGGGAATCTCTTAGTCCAATAGTCAATCAGGCAAGCTTTGAGGTCTTGAAGAGTTTCAGTCCTCAGAGATGGTGTTGCAGACCCTTGTGAGCAAACCCTAGGTATGCTCAGAGCCCTCATTAGCTGGTACCAACGTGTGACGATTTCAGACAGCATTTCCCAAAGAAGTACCTCTTGAGTCTCTGTTCTTGTCAGTTCCCTACACTTCCTTACACTAGTTATGTGATCAGTGTGTTTCAGGATAATCCCCACATGTGATTTTTGCTATTTCCTACTAGTCCTATCTGTTTCTCATCTTCTTCTTTTATGGTAGGGGTTGGGAAGCAACCTGTGTGGTGGAGGAAGGGGTGTGCTAGTTGTCTGCCTTCAGAGGACCAAATGATGCCTAGAAATTGTACTGTAGTTTGAGGTCAATTGTCCATCCTCTGAGTGTCAGGAATTCCATCACTTTACTTTGATGCTAGTCTGTTCTTCAAGCTGTCCTCAGAAATAAGGACGTCATCCATCTAGGGAATACTGGTTTGTGTGTATGTTTTCATTTTAGGAAAGGCCTTGCTGTGCCTGAAAATAATACTGTAGAGCACCCTTTCCTGTTCTTATTGGCCATCAGTCAATCTTTTGTGAAGTATTCGTTTATAAATAGACTTTCTATGGTTGATGAGCAGGAATTCTTTATTGACAAGTCTTTGTCAGTGTGTGTATTGCAAATCTTTACTCCCCAGCCTGCGGTTCACTTTTTCATTTTCTTATGGTCATAAGATAAGGAGAAATGTCACATTTTTATGAAGTCCCACTGAATTCTTTTAAATGGTTTGTGCACCCTATGTCTTACCCCAAGATTGACAGGTTCTAAGTTTTCTTTCAGAAACTGTCCAATGGGAAGCTACAATCCATTTTCTCTGTCCATTTATTGCTTACAAATTTCACATTTTTATGAAGTCCCACTGAATTCTTTTAAATGGTTAGTGCACCCTATGTCCTTCCCCAAGATTGACAGGTTCTACGTTTTCTTTCAGAAACTGTCCAATGGGAAGCTACAATCCAATTTCTCTGTCCATTTATTGCTTACAAATGTATTTTGACCATCTGTTTCCTAGGAAACCTCTTTTGTTATTATTATTATTATTATTATTATTATTATTATTATTTTAAATTGCATTTTTAATTCTAAAAGGGTATTTATAGACTGTTTTGAATTTTCTATGTACACAATCGTGTTATCTGTGAATAGTCACTATTATCCCCTCAATTCTTATACTTTTTGTTTCTCTTGCCTTAAAACACTGGTAGATTCTCCGATGCCACGTTGAATAGAGCAGCATTGTTTAAAGATTTTCATATACCTTTCTCAATATCTGACAGAAAAAGCAGACAAAACATTGGTAACAAATGTGACCAAATTGACATATAGGGAACATTCCATAATAATTGCAGAATACGTTATTTTCAAGTGGTCATAGACTCTTTACCCAAATAGATGATAGGTAGGGCCACGAATCAAGGCTACAAATGTTAAACCTTGAAATTAACTAGATTCTATTCTTAGACCAGAGGGGAATTGAGTCACAGTCATAGCGAAAAGAAAACCAGGAAGTCCTTCAATGTTTAAAAATTAAATGGAACTTTGCTACATATCCTAAAGGTCAGAGAAGGAATCTCATTGGAAATTCTGAACCTTTTATACATGAGGGCTCACACACAATGGCACGTTCTTTGTGAAGAGCATAATAATAACCTAGACAGGAGTTGAGCCTTAAGTCAGAGTTCTGCCTGCCCCAGCCACACCTGGCAGGCTTGGCCTGTGGTCCCCCTCAGCTGTCCTTTCTGGTGGCCCTGAGCTAAGGGGGTCAACATGGCCATATGGAAATGGTAAACTCCCCACTCATAGTGATGGCGGTGCCCCCTCCCCAGCTGCCCTTTCTGGTGGCTCTGAGCTAAGGGGGTCAACATGGCCGTATGGAAATTAGAAGCTCCCCACTCTTAGTGATGACGTTGCTATCGTATCGTCCTCACCAGTCCAACAACATGATTTCTGAGTGAACTATGACACAAGAGTGAATTCTTGGCCTTCCTTCAGGTTTGAAAATCATCTGGTGAGTCATCTATTAGAAATAGGATTCAACATGTATTCTTTCTTCTGGAAAAGAAATAGACCCAATAGCAATTATGGCTTCCTGAGCCCCTGTTCCTGAGAGACATCATACTGGCTCTTTGTAGCATTCTGCCTCTTAAACTTCTCAACTAGGGTGTAGATATTTTTAGGCACATTTTCAGGTGGTTAGACAGGGACTCGGATGATATGAGTCACAGAGGATTTTAGTGTCAGAAACCTAAGTGGGATCCCCAAATTGACTCCAAATCCCTTGTTCCATACAGGGTACTATTTCCCTCTTATCTCTGGTCTTCTCGATCTGGAAACCTATCAAGTATCAGGATTTTCTTGTCATGTGGACAACTGGAACGAATTCAGCGGGCCTTTTCACCTCTGCCCATGGTGATCATTAAGATCATTATCTCAGTGGAGGACCTCTGGGTAAGATACTCAAAGATCCTTAGGGATACAGACAGTATAATATTTTTCTGGTATTAAAGTTCCTGAAACCAACTATCTTTTTTAGTCCATTCAGGCTCTGGTATGTTCAGAGGGTGCTGTAAAACAGGTCTGAAATAGTATTTAAAAACACTCAGCTCAGCCTCTTCTACAAAGTGAGCCAATGCTTATAAACATGGCTAAAATATTGCCTTACCTACGATGACTTCCCAGCCATCGTAGAGTTTATATGGTATGACTGTGACTTACATTAGTCAACATTTGCAGAGAAAGAACTTAGTGCATCCAGGGGGCACTTCATGTTGAAATTAGTTTGTGACAACGAGCTACTGTGTTTTATTCTGCAGTCCAAGGGAATGGTGCCAGACATCTCTAAGGTGTCTAGCAGTTTTACAATTCTGATTTTAAGTGGTCTGTGTGCTTCAGCGATTTGGGCAGGAGAAGGGCAGGAGTCCAGAGACTGTGAACACTTCTGTTACCTGTGCTGACCATGGAGCAGGTAGCCTTCTGTGGGCATCATTTTGATTTCTTGGTACTCTTGTGAAAGGTGCTTTTGTCTCAAATTCCTCCTTTTTAGGAGTAATTATAATGATGAAAGTAATTTTTATCTTATATCATCTGTGGGCCCTGATCCTGGGCTCCCAGGGAAGCTATCCTTTAACATTTTAACTGGCTCAAAATGATTGGGCAAAAACTCAAAGCATGAGCCCTATTTCTGCCCCAAGTACATGTTGTACATCTGCTTCAAGAATAAAACAATAACCAAAAATGCCAACATGAAGTTAAGAAAATATAAAGAACCTCTTTGGCTCCCATAAGATTAAAGTCATACTGACATGTACATACTGAAAATGCATGAAATCATTGCATTTCCTAAAGCCCAAGCCTTGGAGGGTCTGAGAACCACTGACATTGCCCAGAACCAGGCACACCCCAGCAGGGAGGGGTGGTGCAGAAAGGGAAGGGGCAGGACTCTGAGGGAGGTCTGCAGCTAGAGGGGTCCCTGGAAGGGGCCAGGTGTGTGTGGGGAGCCCGGCCCAGGACCCCAACCATGCCTGTCTGGGTGTTGGGTAGAGGAGGCGCCTCTTGGACTCCCTGCACTTTCAGGGTTCCAGGGGCTTGAGGGCGGGTTGCCTGGCATCCCAGGGGCTGGGGCACCACCCTCCCTGACCAATCACCCCTTGGGGGTGGAGCTACATCTCTGTGGGCTGTTCCAGAGTTGCAGTGGGGTGCAGACCTGGGGCAGAAGAAGGGGCACTGGGAGAGAGAGAGTTGCCCTGTGGAGGTCCCAGCTGCTGAGTGAGCAGAATGCACCAGGGGCGGGGGGGTTCGGGGGTAGGGTGCGACCCAGGTGGGAGGCAGGGTTCTCGAAGGGCACTTGGAGAGGGTTCATTTTGGGGACTCAGGTGAGTTTTCTTTTCCCCTTTAAAGTCTCTTCTGCCCCATGTCCTCAACTGGCCTTATTCCCCATACCCGTGAACTCCAGGGCGCCCAATCACCTGAGCTTTTGTGGGATGGGTTGCAGAATTTCAGGGTTTCCCCTGTTCCCTGGAAAAGTGTGGGTAAGGACCTCACAGAGTCCCCACCTTCAGTGATGTGTCCCCCTGTTCTCTGACACAGTGCAGGTGATGCATCTTGAGCAGTACCCCGAGTTCAGCAGGGTGTGCCCTGGTCCCCCAGGCACAGGTGTGGCAGTAGCAAGCCCCAGAGCCATACCCAACTTCAGCATTATGCCCCGTGTGCCCCCAGGTTAGTGGTCATTGGCTGTTGGAATCATGCAGGAAAATTCTCCAGGTGGGGGCCTGGAAGCGGGTGTAAACCAGACCCCACTCTAGTTGCACTGGGAATAGACAAATTGAGGGTTTCCTTAGAAGAGTAAGTCTGCTTTCCAGAAAAGGCAAGGTCATTGGTCTATTGAGAATGAAGATAATTACTGCTAAACAAGAAGTATGTGTTGCCCCTTTGCCCAGAAAACGAAGCAGGTGTGCAGGCTTTAGGTCAGAGGTGCCTTCTTCTCCACAGCTGACAGCACTTCTCTGCTCTGACTCCAAGACACCCGAGGTTTTGAACGTCAGTATCGGAGTCAGCGAGGCAGCTTGTCACAGGACGCCAGTGTTCAGAGAAAGCACAGGTATGTTTGGCAAAATGTCCTAACTATGTCAGGGCTTTAGGTAAAACCTCTCATTATCCCAAAACCTCCTGGGCTTTTCTCTTTTCTCTAGTTGAGCCACAAAGTAAAATTGAAGTAACTGTCAGCATTCTGGGTTTGGTGCAAGAATTACAATTTTCCCTGCTGGTAGAACATTGCAGGGGATCACAATTTCTCTGTCCATTTATTGCTTACAAATGTATTTTGACCATCTGTTTCCTAGGAACCCTCTTTTATTAGAAAGGGAAGGTGAGATTCACTCTGTGCCTGTTTGTAACATCTAATTTGTTCCTTCATCTAACAATGTTTATTCAATTGGGCCTAAGACATGTTTGAGTGGCCAGCATCTAGAGTTAGGTGGCTTTTTTCATCTGATACAGCCTTGGATGATGTCATTTGACAAAGGTGATGTTTCATCATTGATTAGTTTATTCATCAGAAGAGTTAAAATTAGGGTGGAGGGAAAATTGAAAATTATCCAAAGCGGCCTGTTCCTGTTTAAAAGTTGAGCTTGACTTTCTAGTTTTACTAAATGTATTATCTCGATATTTTGAGGTGCCATATTCTCTCTGTAGTTTCTTTGGTGGTGGAGTCAGAAGGAGAGTCTGGGAATTCTTTTGGATAGTGGCATGCTGGTGGCTTCAAGGGGCTTGGCGTCAGGAGCCTTGGGTGAAGTCTGCAACTGCTTGTCTGACCCTAGGAGCATCTCCCAGAGGTTTTGTTTCCTCTTATGAAATTGCCGGCAGATAATGTTCTGATTAAAGGGGAACCCTCCCATCCTGTTGGTGGGAATGCAAAGTGGTGCAGCCAGTCTGGGAAACAGTGTGGGGGTTCCTCAAAAAGTTAAACATTGAACAACCCCATGATCCAGCAATTGCTCTCCTAGGTATTTACCCAAAGGATACAAAAATGCAGATTTAAAGGGGGAACCTGAACCATGATGTTTATAGCAGAAATGTCCACAGTAGCCAAACTATGGAGAGAATCCCAACATCCATGCCCTGATGAATGGATAAAGCAGATGTGGGATACATATATATAATGGAATATGACCCAGCTTCAAAAAGAATGAAATCTTACCATTTGCAAGGATGCGGATGGATCTAGAGTGTATTAAGCTAAGCAAAATCAGTGAGGAAAGACAAATATCCTATGCTCTTACGCTTGTGGAACTTCGGAAAGAAAACAGATGAACAGAGTGGAGGGGCGATGAGAGAGGCAAACAAGGAAATAGACTCAACATTGGAGAACAAACTGAGTGTTACTGCAGGACAGGGGCATGGGGGGAAGAGTTAAATGGGTGAGAGGTATTAAGGAGGGCATTTGTGATGAGCACCGGGTACTGTATGCAGGTGAGGAATCGCTAAATCCTACCCCTGAAGCAAATGTTCCATGGCATGTGACTAACTGGAATTTAAGTAAGAGAAGAAAGGAAAAAGTGTTCTGCTTCATGAAGAGTGAGGTAAACTTGTAGTGATTTGGGCTGTACTATTCTATAGATGAGAGTTGTTAAACACCCTGTTGTAGGATACACTAGTTGCTTATCACATAAGGAGTCTTCAGAAAGCTGCAATGAAAGATTCAGGTGTCAGAGTATGTTCATGTTCCACTGATATGTTACAGTTTGCACAGGTAGGAAAGAAGATGGAGAGAAAGGCAACAGAAGGGGAAAGTAGGTGTGAACCTTTCATTACTTAGCATTATACCTTTCTCATGAAAGCCTTGCGCCAGTGTGATTATGGAAGCAGAGGGGAATCCGGGAAATTTGCAGGAGACGGGGGAGTTCCAGATCTGGGTAAAGCTGCCAAGGGTCCCAGAGGAGAGCTGAATGCATTCTGCAGCAGGGTGTGGGCGGGGTGGGCTCCAGGGGTGGCTGTGGGTCTCCTGGGTGAGAGTTGTAACAGGTGAGGGCTGTGTGCAAGTTCCTGGCTGAGGACAAGTGAGGCACAGGTGGAGAGCTGGCAGAGAACCTTCTTCTGGGCCACCAGCCTCACCCAACACACAGCTTCATCTTCTGTCCCTTTACCTCCAATTCAGACTTCTCCGAAGGTGAGTGAGAACACATCAAGAGCATTCGAAACAGAAGGGAAAGCATGTGGAAAGGCTCTGGGGCAGGAGAATTCCAGGTATGTCCAGGAGCAGCAAGAAGGCCCTGTGGCCTCAGGAGACAGCTTAGGACATGAGCTCAGAGAGGTGACAGATGGTGACAGAAAGCCATTCCAGGGCTATAACGCCATGAGACCCTGTTTCACTGGGCCATCCTGGCTACAGTGTTGAGAACAGATGACAGAGGGTTGAAGATGGCAAGGCAGGTCAATGACGAAGCTTTTCCAGGAACTCAGGCACTGTGGTCCAGACAGGTGGCCTTGGATGGAGTGGTTAGACCTATTCTGGGTCCATTTTGAAGATGGAGCTCACAGGATTTGCTGATGGGTTAGCTATTAGGAGCAGGAGAACAGAGGAATTGTGGTAACTCCCAGCTGTTGTGGGTTGTCCTGATCGAGGGGAAGGAGTGGGTTTTTCGGGTGGTAGGAGGTAGTCCGTGTTCTGCATGCTGAGGAAGGTGCCTTTCCCAGTGGATCTGCTGAGGTTTGTGTCTGAGAGAACCTTTCACTTCTCCTCCCTCAGCAATGCTCAAGTACAAGTATCCCCCACTTTTTAAATGTTCACAGTAAGACACTTGGTTTTCTTGAAATAACTACGTAATTACCCATCTTCAGTAAGAGGAAGAGACCTGAAGAGGATTTTCCTCTTATGAAAAAAGGTGAACTGTGAGAATCGCGTTCATCATCTGTTTTGGGGAGAAGCTCCTTCCGTTGGGAACCGCTCTCCGCATCCAGCCACCAGCACTTTGAATGGTGTCTGTGAGCCTCTATTGTGCTTTATCTTCATTTATGCTGGGCCTCCGTTAGGTACTTGTGTCCTGAGGCCTAAGAAAAGCCAAAAGAAGGAATTTTGGGTTCTGAGCACACTGTCTAATTGTTCCGTGTAAATTAATGGCCATTCCTTCTTGACACCATTTCTGCTGTGCAAGGTTTCTCAGAAGCCCTGCACTTTCAAAGAGCAGGGAAACCTATACCCCATGCTGCGGGGTTAGTTTTAGTCTCCATGCTGGACCGAACATTTCATGACTGTCAGATTTTCTCACTCAAACATTGAGACTTTGACCACCTTCACCCATTTCTACCACCCCATCCCCGAATCTGGCACCTACCAATCTGCTATCAGTATCTATGCATTCAGTATTTGTTTATTCCACGTGGAATGTACATGAGAGCATCTGGGATTGGTCTTTCTGTGTCTGAGTTACTTGGAATAAGGTCCCCAAGGTCTGTGTTTCCAGGTCTGATTCTTGTGAATAATGCTGCAGTGAACGTGGGAGTGCATCTGTCTTTTTGAGGCAGTATTTTTGTGTTCTCCGAATAAATACTCAGTAGAGCCATTACTGTGCCATGTGGTAGTTGCATTTATTTTTTCAGGAACCTCCATACCATTTGTCACAGTGGCTGCACCAATTTCCATTCCCACCAACAGTGCACAGTGTCTCCTCCTCTGCAAACCCTTGACCCCAACTGGTGTCTGTCTCTGGACAATTGGTGATCCAACTGTTGTGAGGGGATAGCCGATTGTGGGTTTGACTGATGTTTCCCTGACGATTTTTAGTGATGTCTAACAACTTTCTCTGTCTGTTGCCACCTGTGTGCCATCTTTGGAAAGTATCTATTCACATATTCCCCACGTTTTTTTATACAGTTTTTTTTTTTGTTTCTTTTGATTTGTATGAGTGTTGTGTGTATTTTTGATATTAGCCTCTTCTCACACATATGATTCACAGATAATTTTTTCTTATTGGGTCAGTGGCCTTTTAAGTTTTTGCTGGTTTCTTTTGCCGTGTGGAAGATTTCAGTTTGATATTGTTCCACTTGTTTATTTTTGCTTTTGTTGCCTTTGCATTTGGTGTCCAATCTGAAGACTCTTTGCCAAAACCAATGTCGAGAGACTTAGTACCTGTGTCTTCTTGGAGGTTTATGGATTCAGGTCTTATGTTCAAATCATTCATCCATTAAAAATTTTGTGTGTGGTGTAAGAAAGTGGCCCAGTTATATTCTTCTGCATTTACTGTCCAGTTTGCATGTTACCGCTCACTGAAGAGACGGTCCTTCCCTCATGGCATATCTTCTGCTGCTGTGTCGTAAGTTAGGATCATCTACGTGTGGGTAAGTTTCTGAGCTTTCTGTTCTGTTCCACTGAACTGGTGTCTGTGTTTATGCCAGTACCATCCTGTTTTGATGACAACAGCTCTATAATCTAGCTTGAAATCCAGGAGTGTGTTGACTGCACCTTTCTTTCTCCAGGTTGCTTTGGGTATTTGGGGTCTTTTGTGATTCCATACAAGTTTGAGGACTGTTTTCTATTTGCTCGAATAATGCCAGTGGAATTCAGATAGGGATTTCATCACATCTGTCAATTGCTTTGGGTACGATGGACATGTTCACATAATTAAATCTTCCAGTTAAGGAGCATGGCGTATGCTTCCATTTGTTTGTGTTGCCTTCCAAATCTTTGACCCATACATTCTGCCCCCCTCGACACACATGTTTTTCATTTCTTTTCTGCCATGTGTTGAGTGTACTATGTCTTTCGCATTTTTGGTTACTTTTATTCCTAGATTTTTTTTTGATGCAATTGTAAATGGCATTGCTTTTTTAATTTCTCTTTGCGAACGTGTGTCATCAGTATACAGAAATGCAAGAACTTAGGTCATCTGGGTGGCCCCATAGGTGAAGCGTCTGCCTTCAGCTCAGGTCATGATCCCAGAGTCCTGGATCGAGCCCCATGTTGGGCTCCCCGCTTAGCGAGGGTCTGCTTCTCCCTCTTTCCTACACTCCCCCTGCATGTGCTTTTTCTCTTCCTCTCAAATAAATAAATAAAATCTGAAAAAAATAAAGACAACAGGTCTCTGTATATTGACTTTATATCCTGCAGCTTTCTTGCATTTGTTTAAACTAACTGTTTTTTTTTTTGTGTGTGTGTGTGTGTGTGTGTAATCTTTCAGGATTTCATGTCATTTGCAAATAGTGACAGTTTTCCTGTATGGATTTCATATCTTTCTCTTTTTTTAAAATGATGTTAGTCACCCTACAGTACTTCATTTGTTTTTGATGAAGTGTTCCATGATTCATTGTTTGTATATAACACCTAGTGCTCATTATGACACGTGCCCTCCTTAATACCCATCACCAGGATAACCCATTCCCCTACCCCTCCCTTACTGCAACCTTCAGTTTGTTTCCCAGTGTCAACAGTCTCTCATGTTTCCTCTCCCCCTCTCATTCCCCCCCTTCACTTTTCCCTTCCTTCTTCTAATGTCCTCCATGCTATTCCTTCCATTCCACATAGGAGTCAAACCTTATGATAATTCTCTTTCTGTGCTTGCCTTAATTTCACTTAGCATAATCCCCTCCTGGTCAATTCACATTGGTGCAAATGGTGGGTATTCATCCTTTCTGATGACTGAGTAATATTCCATTGTATAGATGAACCACATCTTCTTTGTCCATTCATCTGCTGAAGGACATCTTGGTTCCTTCCACAGTTTGGCTATTATGGACATTGCTGCTATGAACATTGAGATACAGGTGCCCCTTCTTTTCATTACTCTGTGTCTATGGGGTAAATACCCAGTAGTGCAATTGTTGGGTCATAGGATAGCTCTGTGTTTAATGTCTTGCGGAACATCCATATTGTTCAAAAGTGGTTATACCAGTTGAATTCTCACGAGTAGTGTAAGAGGGCTCCCCTTTCTCCACATCATCTCTGACTTTTTGTAATTTCCTGTCTTGTTAATTTTTTTCTCAAGATTTTATTTATTTATTTGATAGAGATAGAGACAGCCAGCGAGAGAGGGAACACAAGCAGGGGGAGTGGGAGAGGAAGAAGCAGGCTCATAGCGGAGGAGCCTGATGTGGGGCTCGATCCCATAATGCAAGGATCACGCCCTTAGCCGAAGGCAGATCCTTAACCTCTGTGCCACTCAGGTGCCCCCTGCCTTGTTAATTTTAACCATTCTAACTGGTGTAAGGTGGTATCTCATTGTCGTTTTGATTTGTATTTGCCTGATGGCAAGTGATGTGGAGCATTTTTTCATGTGTCTGTTGGCTATTTGTATGTCTTCTCTAGAAGTATCTCTTTGTGTCTTCTGCCCATTTTTTGGGTGTCGAGTTTGAGGAGTTCTTTATAGATCTTGGATACCAGCCCTTTATCTGTAATATCATTTGCAGATATCTTCTTCTTTTCCATAGGTTGCCTTTGTGTTTTGTTGATCGTTTGCTTTGCTGTGCAGAAGGTTTTTATCTTGATGAAGTGCCAATAGTTCATTTTTGCTTTTATTTCCTTTGCCTTTAGAGACATGGCTTGCAAGAAGTTGTTGTGTCCAAGGTTGAAGAGTTCTTTTGATTTGGATATGATACAGGAATCCATTATCTTTCTTTCCTGATTGTATTCGAGTCCTCTGTCTTTCTTGGTGAGTCTAGCTAAGTTTGTCAGTTTTATTTATCTTTCCAAAAAAGGCACCTTTCAATTTCATTGTTTTTGTTTTTTGTTTTTTTTTTTTTTTTTGGTCTTTTTATTCTCTGTTGGATTTATTTATGCATTCCTTTTTGTTATTTCCTTATTTCTACTATATTGGGTCTTTGTTGTTTTATTTTTTACTTCTTTACCACATAAATCAGGTTGTTAATGGAGACCCTTCTCATGGATTGATGAAGACTTGAGTTTCTATGAATGTCCCCCATAGAGCTACTTTTGCTGCATCCCATAAGTTTTTGTAAGTTGTCTTTTTCATCAGTGTCAAGGTACTTCTAAAATCTTTTTTGATTTCTTCTTTGACTGTTGGTTGTTCGGTAGCATGTTTTTAATTCTCCACATATTTTTTTGAGATTATTTAAGTATCTGACAGAGAGTGAGACAGTGAGAGAGGGAACGCAAGCAGGGGGGGTGAGAGAGGGAGAAGCGGGCTTCCCACTGAGCAAGGAGCCTGATTCCAACCTAAATCCCAGGATCCTGGGATCAGGACCTGAGCTGAAGGCAGATCCTTAACAACTGATCCACCCAGGCTCCCCAATCTCCACCTATTTTTGACTGTCCCATTTTTTTCTTGAGACTGATTTCTAGTTTCATATCTTTGTGGTTGGACAAGATTTGAAGCAGAAGGTGAAGAGCATTCAGATTAAAAGTTTGTTTCCTGGAGGGATTTCTGAGGGCAGACCATGAGTTCTGTGGGGACGGAGGAAGGTTTTGTGAGACGGGGGTGGGGTTAACCCTTGTTAGAATTACTGACTACTACCATGCAGGCTGTGTGCTACTGTTCACACCGTAGTCCTGATGGACTTGTACTTCATTAGGAACATTTTCTAGGAGGTTTAGGCATAGCCTTCTCTTAAAGAAAGGTGCCATGTGGGTTCATGGCATGACCCCAGGTCAGCAACCAGGATGTTTGCTATTGTGGGGGATGAGAAACAGGCTTTCTGTGGGAAGTGACAGAAATAGTTTATGGTGAGCTCCATGACCATAGGTGAGGTCCCGAGTGACCCACTGGGTGTTGGGTTCTGTGGATCTGTCTCATCAGGTGCTGTGGAATTCAGGGACACCCTCCTGTCTGTGGATTTGTGTGGAGACAGGTAGACATCAGTGTTTGGCCAGGCACAAGGGTCGCACTGGACCGCCACCAGAGGTGCAGCGTGTGCGGGAGCCACTGCTTGCTTTCCACGAAGGCTGACCAGGGTCTTTGACCGTGATTTCTAGCAGCTGCAAGGGGAGAGGAGGCCGGGGGTGGTGCACACTTCCTAGACTTGTGGTCAGGACTAGTCTGGAACCCACTGAAGTCAGCCACACTGGGCACAGAAGGCCCCCAGTCAGTGTAGCTGTGGGCACTGCTCCCATGGTACTTTCGGGCCGGCTCCATGCTGCCACCTCCTGCTTTTCATCATCATCTTCAAAGTCATGTGCCTCTGCTCTTGCCCCATGGCCTCCAGGGTATTGTCAGTCCTCCATCTGGCCCTCGTCCCTGTTGCCCTGTGCAGTCCGATGCCAGGATAGCCTTCTCGAGACAATCATCTGGCCCTGATGGAACACTTCCATGGATCTCGTGTGATGCAAGGATGAAGCCCTGCCCTGGAAGGGGGCTACAGGTCCCCAATCAGGAGAGCCATGTCTCCCTTTTCAGCATGGCCTGCCCTCCCCTCAGTCTTCTTCAGGGAAGCTCTCCCCACTTCCTGAGATGACAGCTCTGAACTTAAAAATGAATGTTATTTTACATATCTCTATGCCTTAGTTCATCCATGGCATGTCTTTCAACCCCGTTAGTGGGGTTTTTTTTTTTAGCAGTTCTGAAGGGCTGTCTGCTCAAGGAGGGAATGACCCAGGTGGGGCAGCTTTCCCTCTCATCTCCCTCAGCATGTCTCTGAGCCCTGGGGCCAACTGTGCCACTGAGGATTGAGGGACCCGAGCCAGCTCATCCTGAGCCCAGGCTCTGTCAGCTGTGTAGACGGATGCGTGTCAGAGTGGTGGGCAGCGGCATGGGCCAGGGGCAGGCAGTGTCTCCTCATTCCTTCCCTCCCTTCCTCGCAGATATAGCTCAGAGCAGCCTTCAACCCCTGCATCTCCAGATCCCTTGACCTGTGCCTCCTGTGTTCAGCTGCTGACCTTGGAGTTTTGCATTGATTCTACCTCCCATACCCTCTCCTGTAGCAGTTCCTGGATCAGGGGAGTGGTGGGACTCTTGTCTGCTTTTGATCTTCTTCCTGTCCCGCACCAAGCCCACCCACCTTTGCATCTTCCATGTAAGTGCTTGGAAGCAAGCCCATCCACAGGGAACCTATTAGCCAAATGGATCCAGGCAAAGAACATTGAAGTAGAGATCCAGGATCCATAATAAACCTGCTCGGAAACTTGTCCCAAAGTCTGTGACTCTCTCACAATGTAACAGAAACAATAATAGCTTTCTGGACTGTGAAGTGACATGTGTCTCTACTTCTAATCTTAAATGCATAGGTGCTGAGCCTGGACTGAAAAGGACCATGGCTCCCGTGGGCTGGGATCCACAGTAAGAACTCAGTGAAATCTGAATTCAAGGCATAGAGTGAATAATTATTGTAGAGTGAATCCTCCCAAGTAGGGCTTATGAACAATGCACAGGAAAAGCTTTTTCAAAGAGGTTTCTTAAAGAAAAATCTTTTTTAAAAATTTATTTTAATTCCAGTAGAGCTAACCTACAGTGTTACATTCGTTTCAGGTGTACAATAGAGTGATTCAGTAATTCTATATATTACTCAGTGGTCATCAAGAAAAGTGTCCTCATGGGGCGCCTGGGTGGCACAGCGGTTAAGCGTCTGCCTTTGGCTCAATGCGTGATCCCGGCGTTCTGGGATCGAGCCCCACATCAGGCTCTTCCACTATGAGCCTGCTTCTTCCTCTCCCACTCCCCCTGCTTGTGTTCCCTCTCTCGCTGGCTGTCTCTATCTCTGTCGAATAAATAAATAAAATCTTTAAAAAAAAAAAAAAGAAAAGTGTCCTCTTAATCCGCTTCATCTATTTGACTCATCCCTCTATCCACCTCCTCTCTGGTATCCATCCGTTTGTTCTCTATTGTTAAGAGTTTGTATTTTGCCACAACCATACTCAGGCAACCCTGTTTGGGTAGAGTTGCCCTGTCCCCTGTGAGGGGGGATGGGTGTGGGAACGCTGTGAGCCAGTATTTCCAGGCTTTTGTTCCCTGGCATCTTTCTCTGGCGGTCTGCTGTGCCTCTTCTGAGAGTCAGAGCAGCAGAGGCTGAATTGTCACAGAACAGAGGGATTGCGGCATGTTCTTCACGGATGTTCTGGCCACTTTAACTCCGTTACTGTTGGTGCTGTTCAACCCCATAGCGTCCCTGGATGTGTGCCCCACACCTGGTGTCCCTGTCCTCACTTCCAGGGCAGGTGCATCTCTGTCCTTTGTGTTTCTAAGGCCATCAGCCACCAGCCGCCCCCTGGAGCTCCCAGATCTCCAGGTCTCAGTCTGGATCCCGTGAGCACACCAGGATTACGGAGTTTCCTGAGAAGCCTGGTGGCATACCACCTCCTTCAGGGTCTCAGTCTGCTGTTTCCTGGGTGCCAACCACGAGTTCGCCCGCTGCCCCATGCAGGTGGCCCACCAGCCGCCAGCCGCCCCGCGTGCTCCCGGGTCTCTGGGTCTGTCTATTCCCGGTGAGCACACTGGGATTCCGGAGTTCCGTGAGAAGCCTGGTGGTGGGCGCACCTGGTTCAGGGTCTCAGTCTGCTGTTTCCTGGGTTCTGACCATGAATCTGCCCTCTCCCCTGTGCAGGTGGCCTGCCAGCCTCCAGTGGACCCGCACGCGCTCCAGGAGCTCTCATTCTCATTCTGGATCCCATGAGCACACTGGGATTCCTGTGTTCTGGGAGATGCCTAGTGGTGTGCTCTCTGGGCTCACCAGTCTCAGTCCTCTCTCTAGGGGTGCCTTCTGTGAATCTGCCAGCTCCCCTGTGCAGGTGGCTGCTACTTCCTGGTGCCCAAATGCGGTGGCTCCCTCCCCCTTCCTTTTATCTTCCAGTATCTGTGCCAGGTTTCAGGACTCCCCGCTTCCTACCTCAATACGCAGCGCTGGAGATGTTCATTTGTAGAGATCCAGATATATCTTCCTGCCTCTCAGGCTGATTCCGTGGTTGTTTAGGCTGGCCTGCTACCTATCCAGCAGGACTCAGGGGATCTGCGGAAAAAGGAGTCCCCTACTCCTCCACCATCTTAACTCCTCTCTTGTACCTGAAATAGTATTTAAAAACACTCAGCTCAGCCTCTTCTACAAAGTGAGCCAATGCTTATAAACCTGGCTAAAATATTGCCTTACCTACGTTGACTTCCCAGCCATCCTAGTGTTTAAATGGTGTGACTGTGACTTACATTAGTCAACATTTGCAGAGAAAGAACTTAGTGCATCCAGGGGGCACTTCATGTTGAAATTAGTTTGTGACAACGAGCTACTGTGTTTTATTCTGCAGTCCAAGGGAATGGTGCCAGACATCTCTAAGGTGTCTAGCAGTTCTACAATTCTGATTTTAAGTGGTCTGTGTGCTTCAGCGATTTGGGCAGGAGAAGGGCAGGAGTCCAGAGACTGTGAACACTTCTGTTACCTGCGCTGACCATGGAGCAGGTAGCCTTCTGTGGGCATCATTTTGATTTCTTGGTACTCTTGTGAAAGGTGCTTTTGTCTCAAATTCCTCCATTTAGTAGTCATTATAATGATGAAAGTAATTTTTATCTTATATCATCTGTGGGCCCTGATCCTGGGCTCCCAGGGAAGCTATCCTTTAACATTTTAACTGGCTCAAAATGATTGGGCAAAAACTCAAAGCATGGGCCCTATTTCTGCCCCAAGCACATGTTGTACATCTGCTTTGAGAAGAAAACAACCAAAAATGCCAACATGAAGATAAGAAAAAAATAAAGAACCTCTTTGGCTCCCATAAGATTAAAGTCATACTGACATGTACATACTGAAAATGCATGAAACCATTGCATTTCCTAGAGCCAAAGTCTTGGAGGGTCTGAGAGCCACTGACCTTGCCCAGAACCAGGCACACCCCAGCAGGGAGGGCTGGTGCAGAAAGGGAAGGGGCAGGACTCTGAGGGTGGTCTGCAGCTAGAGGGGTCCCTAGAAGGGGCCAGGTGTGTGTGGGTGCCCTGGCCCACGACCCCACCCATTCCTGTGCCGGGTGTTGGGTAGAGGAGGCACCTCTTGGGCCCCCTGCACTTTCAGGGTTCCAGGGGCTTGAGGGCGGGTTGCCCAGCATCCAAGGGGCTCAGGCACCAACCTCCCCAACCATTCACTGCTTGGGGGTGGAGATGTCTCTGTGGGCAGTCCCAGATTTGCAGTGGGTTGCAGAATTGGGGCAGAAGAAGGGGCACTGAGAGAGAGAGAGTTGCCCTGTGGAGATCCCTGCTGGTGAGTGAGCAGCTTGCACTGGGGTGGGGGTCTGGGGGTAGGGTGTGCCCCAGGTGGGAGGCAAGGTTTTGGAAGGGCACGTGGAGAGGGTTCATTGTGGGTACTCAGGTGAGTTTTCTTTTTCCCTTTAAAGTCTCTTCTGCCCCATGTCCTCAACTGACCTTATTCCCCATACCCGGGAACTCCAGGGCACCCACTCACCTGAGCTTTTGTGGGATGGGTTGCAGAATTTCAGGGTTTCCCCTGTTCCCCTAGAAGAGTGCGGGTAACGACCTCACACAATCCCCACTTTCAGTTCTCTGACACAGTGCAGGTGATGCATCTTGAGCAGTACCCTGAGTTCAGCAGGGTGTGTCCTGGTCCCCCAGGCACAGGTGTGGCAGTAGCAAGCCCCAGAGCCATCCCCCAACTTCAGCATTATGCCCCGTGTGCCCCTGGGTAGTGGTAATTGGCTATTAGAATCATGCAGGAATATCCTCCAGGTGGGGGCCTGGAGGCGTGCGTAAACCAGACCCCACTCTAGTTGCATTGGGAATAGACGAATTGAGGGTTTCTTTAGAAGAGTAAGTCTGCTTTCCAGAAAAGGCAAGGTCATTGGTCTGTTGAGAATGAAGATAATTACTGATAAACAACAAGTATGTGTTGCCCCTTCGCCCAGAAACCGAAGCAGGTGTGCAGGCTTTAGGTCAGAGGTGCCTTCTTCTCCCCACCTGACAGCAATTCTCTGCTCTGGCTCCAAGAAACCCGAGGTTTTGAACGTCAGCATCAGAGTCAGCGAGGCAGCTTGTCACAGGACGCCAGTGTTCACAGAAAGCAAAGGTATGTTTGGCAAAATGTCCTAACTATGTCAGGGCTGGAGGTAAAACCTCTCATTATCCTAAAACCTCCTGGGCTTTTCTCTTTTCTCTAGTTGAGCCACAAAGTAAAATTGAAGTAGCTGTCAGCATTCTGGGTTTGGTGCAGGAATTACTTAGTTTCCCTGGAGGTAGAACGTTGCAGGGGATCACAATTTCTCTGTCCATTTACTGCTTACAAATGTATTTTGACCATCTGTTTCCTAGGAACCCTCTTTTATTAGAAAGGGAAGGTGAGATTCACTCTGTGCCTGTTTGTAACATCTAATTTGTTCCTTCATCTAACACTGTTTATTCAATTGGGCCTAAGATATGGTTGAGTGGCCAACATCTAGAATTAGGTGGCTTTTTTCATCTGATACAGACTTGGATGATGTCATTTGACAAAGGTGATGTTTCATCATTGATTAGTTTATTCATCAGAAGAGTTAAAATTAGGGTGGAGGGAAAATTGAAAATTTTCCAAAGCGGCCTCTTCCTGTTTAAAAGTTGAGCTTGACTTTCTAGTTTTACTAAATGTATTATCTCGATATTTTGAGGTGCCATATTCTCTCTGTAGTTTCTTTGGTGGTGGAGTCAGAAGGAGAGTCTGGGAATTCTTTTGGATAGTGGCATGCTGGTGGCTTCAAGGGGCTTGGCGTCAGGAGCCTTGGGGTGAACTCTGCAACTGCTTGTCTGACCCTAGGTGCATCTCCTAGAGGTTTTGTTTCCTCTTATGAAATTGCTGGCAGATAATGTTCTGCTTAAAGGGGAAGCCTCCCATCCTGTTGGTGGGAATGCAAAGTGGTGCAGCCAGTCTGGGAAACAGTGTGGGGGTTCCTCAAAAAGTTAAACATTGAACAACCCCATGATCCAGCAATTGCTCTCCTAGGTATTTACCCAAAGGATACAAAAATGTGGATTCGAAATGGGTACATGCACCATGATGTTTATAGCAGAAATGTCCACAGTAGCCAAACTATAGAGAGAATCCCAACGTCCATGCACTGATGAATGGGTAAAACAGCTGTGGGATACATATATATACACTGGAATATGACCCAGATTCAAAAAGAATGAAAACTTACCATTTGCAAGGATGTGGATGGACCTAGAGTGTATTAAGCTAAGCAAAATCATTGAGGAAAGACAAATATCCTATGCTCTCATGCCTGTGGAACTTCAGAAAGAAAACAGATGAACAGAGTTGAGGGGTGATGAGAGAGGCAAACAAGGAAATAGACTCAACCTTGGAGAACAAACTGAGTGTTGCTGCAGGACAGGGGCATGGGGGGAAGAGTTAAATGGGTGAGGGGTATTAAGGAGGGCACTTGTGATGAGCACCGAGTTCTGTATGCAGGTGAGGAATCACTAAATCCTACCCCTGAAGCGAATATTCCATGGCATGTGAACTAACTGGAATTTAAGTAAGAGGAGAAAGGTAAAAGTGTTCTGCTTCATGAAGAGTGAGGTAAAATTGTAGTGATTTGGGCTGTACTACTCTATAGATGAGAGTTGTAAATCACCCTGTTGTAGGATACACTAGTTTCTTATCACATAAGGAGTCCTCAGAAAGCTGCAATGAAAGATTCAGGTCTCAGAGCATGTTCATGTTCCACTGATATGTTACAGTTTGCACAGGTAGGAAAGAAGGTGGAGAGAAAGGCAACAGAAGGGGAAAGTAGGTGTGAACCTTTCATTAGTTAGCATTATAGCTTTCTCATGAAAGCCTTGCGCCAGTGTGATTTTGGAAGCAGAGAGGTAATCCGGGAGCTTTGCAGGAGATGGGGGAGTTCCAGGACTGGGTAAAGCTGACAGGGGTTCCAGAGGAGAGCTGAATGCATTCTTCAGCAGGGTGTGGGCAGGGTGGGCTCCAGGGGTGGCTGTGGGTCTCCTGGGTGAGACTTGTGACAGGTGAGGGCTGTGTGCAAGTTCCTGGCTGAGGACAAGTGAGGCACAGGCGGAGAGCTGGCAGAGAACCTTCTTCTGGGCCACCAGCCTCACCCAACACACACAGCCTCATCTTCTGTCCCTGTCACTCCAATTCAGACTTCTCCGAAGGTGAGTGAGAACACATCAGGAGCATTCTGAACAGAAGGGAAAGCATGTGCAATGGCTCTGGGGCAGGAAAATTCCAGCTATATCCTGGAGTAGCAAGATGGCCCTGTGGCCACAGGAGACAGCTTAGGACATGACCTCAGAGAGGTGACAGAAAGCCATTCCAGGGCTATAACCCCATGAGACCCTGTTTCACTGGGCCATCCTGGCTACAGTGTTGAGAACAGATGACAGAGGGTTGAAGATGGCAAGGCAGGTCAATGACGAAGCTTTTCCAGGAACTCAGGCACTGTGGTCCAGACAGGTGGCCTTGGATGGAGTGGTTAGACCTATTCTGGGTCCATTTTGAAGATGGAGCTCACAGGATTTGCTGATGGGTTAGCTATTAGGAGCAGGAGAACAGAGGAATTGTGGTAACTCCCAGCTGTTGTGGGTTGTCCTGATCGAGGGGAAGGAGAGGGTTTCTCGGGTGGTAGGAGGTAGTCCGTGTTCCACATGCTGAGGAAGGTGCCTTTCCCAGTGGATCTGCTGAGGTTTGTGTCTGAGAGAACCTTTCACATCTCCTCCCTCAGCAATGCTCAAGTACAAGTATCCCCCACTTTTTAAACGTTCACAGTAAGACACTGGGCTTTCTTGAAAGAACTACGTTATTACCCAGCTTCAGTAAGAGGAAGAGACCTGAAGAGGATTTCCCTCTTATGAAAAAAGGTGAACAGTGAGAATAGCGTTCAGCATCTGTTTTGGGGAGAAGCACGACAGAGGCGGCGTGCACCCCAACCAGGTCCTTCCGCTGGGAACTGCTCTCCGCATCCAGCCACCAGCACTTTGAATGGTGTCTGTGAGCCTCTGCTGTGCTTTGTCTTCATTTATGCTGGGCCTCCATTAGAAACTTGTGTCCTGAGGCCTAAGAAAAGCCAAAGAGAAGGAATTTTGGAGTCTGAGGACACTATCTAATTGTGCCGTGTAAATTAATGGCCATTCCTTCTTGAACACCATTTCTGCTGTGCAAGGTTTCTCAGAAGCCCTGTACTTTCAAAGAGCAGGGAAACCTATACCCCATGCTGCGGGTTTAGTTTTAGTCTCCATACTGGACGGAACATTTCATGACTGTCGGATTTTCTCACTCAAACATTGAGACTTTGACCACCTTCACCCATTTCTAACACCCCATCCCCGAATCTGGCACCTACCAATCTGCTATCAGTATCTATGCATTCAGTAATTGTTTATTCCACGTGGAATGTACATGAGAGCATCTGAGATTGGTCTTTCTGTGTCTGAGTTACTTGGCATAAGGCCCCCAAGGTCTGTGTTTCCATGTCTGGTTCTTGTGAATAATGCTGCAGTGAACGTGGAAGTGCATCTGTCTTTTTTAGGCAGTATTTTTGTGTTCTCCAAATCAATACTCAGTAGAGCCATTAATGGGTCATGTGGTAGTCGCATTTATTTTTTCAGGAACCTCCATACCGTTTGTCACAGTGGCTGCACCAATTTCCATTCCCACCAACACTGCACAGTGTCTCCTCGTCTGCACACCCTTGACCCCACCTGGTGTCTGTCTCTGGGACAATTGCTGTTCCAACTGTTGTGAGGGGATAGCCGATTGTGGGTTTGACTGATGTTTCCCTGATGATGATGAGTGATGTCTAACAACTTTCTCTGTCTGTTGGCACCTGTGTGCCATCTTTAGAAAGTATCTATTCACATATTCCCCACATTTTTTATACAATTTTTTTGTTTTGATTTGTATGAGTGTTGTGTGTATTTTGGATATTAGCCTCTTCTCACACATATGATTCGCAGATATTTTTTTTCTTATTGGGTCAGTGGCCTTTTAAGTTTTTGCTGGTTTCTTTTGCCGTGTGGAAGATTTCAGTTTGATGTTGTTCCACTTGTTTATTTTTGCTTTTGTTGCCTTTGCATTTGGTGTCCGATCTGAAGACACTTTGCCAAAACTAATGTCGAGAGACTTAGTACCTGTGTCTTCTTGGAGGTTTATGGATTCAGGTCTTATGTTCAAATCATTCATCCATTAAAAATTTTGTGTGTGGTGTAAGAAAGTGGACCAGTTATATTCTTCTGCATTTAGTGTCCAGTTTGCCTGTTACCGCTCACTGAAGAAACAGTCCTTCCCTCATGGCATATCTTCTGCTGCTGTGTCGTAAGTTAGGATCATCTACGTGTGGTAAGTTTCTGAGGTTTCTGTTCTGTTCCACTGACCTGGTGTCTGTGTTTATGCCAGTACCATCCTGTTTTGATGACAACAGCTTTGTAATCTAGCTTGAAATCCAGGAGTGTGTTGACTGCACCTTTCTTTCTCCAGGTTGCTTTGGGTATTTGGGGTCTTTTGTGATTCCATACAAGTTTGAGGACTGTTTTCTATTTGCTCGAATAATGCCGCTGGAATTCAGATAGGGATTTCATCATATCTGTCGATTGCTTTGGGTACGATGGACATGTTCACATAATTAAATCTTCCAGTTAAGGAGCATGGCGTATGCTTCCATTTGTTTGTGTTGCCTTCCAAATCTTTGACCCATACATTCTGCCCCCCTCGACACACATGTTTTTCATTTCTTTTCTGCCATGTGTTGAGTGTACTATGTCTTTCTCATTTTTGGTTACTTTTATTCCTAGATTTTTTTTGATGCAATTATAAATGGCATTGCTTTTTGAATTTCTCTTTGCAAAAGTGTGTCATCAGTATGCAGAAATGCAAGAAGTTGGGTCACCTGGGTGGCCCCATAGGTGAAGCTTCTGCCTTCATCTCAGGTCATGAACTCAGAGTTCTGACATTGAGCCCTGTGTTGGGCTCCCCGTTTAGCGAGGGTCTGCTTCTCCCTCTTTCGGACACTCCCCCTGCCCTTGCTTTTTCTCTTCCTCTCAAATAAATAAATAAAATATGAAAAAAAAAGAGAACAGGTCTCTGTATATTGACTTTATATCCTGCAGCTTTCTAGAATTTGTTTATTCTAACAGTTTTTGTGTGTGTGTGTGTGTGTGTAATCTTTCGGGATTTCATGTCATTTGCAAATAGTGACAGTTTTCCTGTATGAATTTCATATCCTTCTATTTTTTTAAAATGATGTTAATCACCCTACAGTACTTCATTTGTTTTTGATGAAGTGTTCCATGATTCATTGTTTGCATATAACACCTAGTGCTCATTATGACACGTGCCCTCCTTCTTTTTAAAAAGAATTTATTTATTTATTCGACAGATAGAGACAGCAGGCGAGAGAGGGAACTCAAGCAGGGGGAGTGGGAGAGGAAGAAGCAGGCTCACAGCGGAGGAGCCTGTTGTGGAGTTCGATCCCCTAATGCCGGGATCACGTCCTGAGCCGAAGGCAGATGCTTAACCGCTGTGCCACCCAGGTGCCCCAACACGTGCCCTCCTTAATACCCATCACCAGGATAACCCATTCCCCTACCCTCCCTTTCTGCAACCTTCAGTTTGTTTCCCAGTGTCAGTAGTCTCTCATGTTTCATTTCCCCTCTCATTACCTCACTTCACTTTTCCCTTCCTTCTTCTAATGTCCTCCATGCTATTCCTTCCATTCCACATAGGAGTGAAACCATATGATAATTGTCTTTCTCTGCTTGCTTTAATTTCACTTAGCATAATCCCCTCCTGGTCCATGCACGTTTGTGCAAGTGGTGGGTATTCATCCTTCTGACGACTGAGTAATAGTCCATTGTATAGATGAACCACATCTTCTTTGTCCATTCATCTGCTGAAGGACATCTTGGCTCCTTCCACAGTTTGGCTATTATGGACATTGCAGCTATGAACATTGGGATACAGGTGCCGCTTCTTTTCATTACTCTGTGTCTATGGGGTAAATACCCAGTAGTGCAATTGGTGGGTCGTAGGATATCTCTGTGGTTAACGTCGTGAGGAACATCCATATTGTTTTCAAAAGTGGCTGTACCAGCTTGAATTCTCACGAGTAGTGTAAGAGGGCTCCCCTTTCTCCACATCCTCTCTGACATTTTTTTTTATTTCTGTCTTGTTAATTTTTTTTTCAAGATTTTATTTATTTATTCCACAGAGATAGAGACAGCCAGCGAGAGAGGGAACACAAGCAGGGGGAGTGGGAGAGGAAGAAGCAGCATCATAACGGAGGAGCCTGATGTGGGGCTCGATCCCATAATGCCAGGATCATGCCCTGAGCCGAAGTCAGACGCTTAACCGCTGTGCCACCCAGGTGCCCCCTGCCTGGTTAATTTTAACCATTCTATCTGGTGTAAGGTGGTATCTCATTGTCGTTTTGATTTGTATTTGCCTGATGGCAAGTGATGTGGAGCATTTTTTCATGTGTCTGTTGGCCATTTGTATGTCTTCTCTGGAGAAGTATCTCTTTGTGCCTTCAGCCCATTTTTTGGGTGTCGAGTTTGAGGGGTTCTTTATAGATCTTGGAAACCAGCCCTTTATCTGTAATATCATTTGCAGATATCTTCTTCGATTCCATAGGTTGCCTTTTTGTTTTTTGATCATTTGCTTTGCCAAGCAGAAGCTTTTTATCCTGATGAAGTGCCAATAGTTCATTTTTGCTTTTATTTCCTTTGCCTTTAGAGACGTGGCTTGCAAGAAGTTGTTGTGTCCAAGGTTGAAGAGTTCTTTTGATTTTGATATGAGACAGGAATCCATTATCTTATTTTCCTGATTGTATTCGAGTCCTCTGTCTTTCTTGGTGAGTCTAGCTAAGTTTGTCAGTTTTGTTTATCTTTCCAAAAAAGGCCAATCTCATTTTCATTGTTTTTTTTTTTTTGTCTTTTTAGTATCCATTGGATTTATTTATGCATTCCTTTTTGTTATTTCCTTATTTCTACTAATTTGGGGCTTTGTTTGTTGTTTTTTTTTTCTACTTCTTTACCACATAAATCAGGTTGTTTATTGGAGACCATTCTCATGAAATGATGAAGACTTGAATTGCTATGAATGTCCCCCATAAAGCTACTTCTGCTGCATCCCATAAGTTTTTGTAGGTTGTCTTATTCATCAGTGTCAAGGTACTTCTAAAATTTTTTTGATTTCTTCTTTGACTGTTGGTTGTTCAGTAGCATGTTGTTAAATCTCCACATATTTTTTTAAGATTATTTAAGTATCTGACAGAGAGTGAGACAGCGAGAGAGTGAACACAAGCAAGGGGGTGGGAGAGGGAAAAGTGGGCTTCCCACTGAGCAAGGAGCCTGATATGGGGCTAGATCCCAGGATCCTGGGATCAAGACCAGAGCTGAAAGCAGATCCTTAACGACTGAGCCACCCAGGCCCCAAAAATCTCCACCTATTTTTGACTGTCCCATTTTTTTCTTGAGACTGATTTCTAGTTTCATATCATTGTGGTTGGACAAGATTTGAAGCAGAAGGTGAAAAGAGCATTCAGATGAAAGGTTTGTTTCCTGGAGGGTTTTCTGAGGGCAGACCATGAGTTCAGTGGGGATGGAGGAAGGTTTTGTGAGACGGGGGGTGGGGTTAACCCTTGTTAGAATTACTGACTACTACCATAAAAGCTGTGTGCTACCGTTCACACCATAGTCCTGATGGACTTGTACTTCATTAGAAATATTTTCTAGGAGGTGTAGGCATAGCCTTCACTTAAAGAAAGGTGCTATGTGGGTTCATGGCATGACCCCAGGTCAGCAACCAGGATGTATGGTATTGTGGGGGATCATAACCAGGCTTTCTGTAGTAAGTGACAGAAATAGGGTATGGTGAGCTCCATGACCATAGGTGAGGTCCCGAGTGATCCACTGGGTGTTGGTTTCTGTGGATCTGTCTCATCAGGTCCTGTGGAATTCAGGGACACCCTCCTGTCTGTGGATTTGTATGGAGACAGGTAGACATCAGTGTCTTGCCAGGCACAAGGGTCGCACTGGACCAACACCAGAGGTGCAGCGTGTGCAGGAGCCACTGCTTGCTTTCCACGAAAGCTGACCATTGTCTGTGAACGTGATTCCTAGCAGCTGCAAGGGGAGAGGAGGACGGGGGTGGTGCACACTACCTAGAGTTGTGGTCAGGACTAGTCTGGAGCCCACCGACGTCAGCCACACCTGGCACAGAAGACACCCATTCAGTGAAGCTGTGGGCGCTGCTCCCATGATACATTCGGGACGGCTCCATGCTGCCACCTCCTGCTTTTCATCATCATCTTCAAGGTCATGTGCCTCTGCTCTTACCCATGGCCTCCGGGGTATTGTCCGTCCTCCATCTGGCCCTCGTCCCTGGTACCCTGTGCAGTCCAATGCCAGGGTAGCCTTCTCGAGACAAACATCTGGCCCTGATGGAACACTTCCATGGATCTCGTGTGATGCGAGGATGATGCCCTGCCCTGGAAGGGGGCTGCAGGTCCCCAATCAGGAGAGCCATGTCTCCCTTTTCAGCATGGCCTGCCCTCCCCTCAGTCTTCTTCAGGGAAGCTCTCCCCACTTCCTGAGATGACAGCTCTGAACTTAAAAATGAATGTTATTTTACATATCTCTATGCTTTAGTTCATCCATGGCAAGTCTTTCAACCCCGTTAGTGGGTTTTTTAGCAGTTCTGAAGGGCTGTTTGCTCAAAGATAGGGTGACCAGGGTGGGGCAGCTTTCCCTCTCATCTCCCTCAGCATGTCTCTGAGCCCTGGGGGACAGCTGTCCCACTGAGGATTGAGGGACGCGAGCCAGCCCATCCTGAGCCCAGGCTGTGTCAGCTGTGTCGACTGATGCGTGTCGGAGCGGTGGGCAGCTGGCATGGGCCAGGAGCAGGCAGTGTCTCCTTCTCATTCCATCCCTCCCTTCCTCCCAGAGGTAGCTCAGAGCAGCCTTCAACCGCTGCATCTCCAGATCCCTTGACCTGTGCCTCCTGTGTTCAGCTGGTGACCTTGGAGTTTCGCATGAATTCTCCCACCTGTACCCTCTCCCATAGCAGTTCCTGGATCAGGGGAGGGGTCGGACCCTTGTCTGTTTTTGGTCTTCTTCCTGTCCCGCACCAAGCCCACCCACCTTTGCATCTTCCATGTAAGTGCTTGGAAGCAAGCCCATCCACAGGGAACCTATTAGCCAAATGGATCCAGGCAATGAACATTGAAGTAGAGATCCAGGATCCATAATAAACCTGCTCTGAAACCTGTCCCAAAGTCTGTGACTCTCACACTGAAACAGAAACAATAATAGCTTTCTGGAATGTGAAGTGACATGTGTCTCTACTTCCAATCTTGAATGCATAGGTGCTGAGCCTTGACAGAAAAGGACCATGGCTCCCGTGGGCTGGAATCCACGGTAAGAACTCAGTGAAATATGAATTTGAGGCATGGAGTGAATAATTACTGTAGAGTGAATCCTCCCAAGTAGGGCTTATGCACAGTGCACAGGAAAAGCTTTTTCAAAGAGGTTCCTGAAAGAAAAATCTTTTTTAAAATTTATTTTAATCCCAGTAGTGCTAACATACATTGTTACATTCATTTCAGGTGTACAAGAGAGTGATTTAGTAATTCTATATATTACTCAGTGGTCATCAAGAAAAGCGTCCTCTTAATCCCCTTCATCTATTTCACTCATCCCTCTATCCACCTCCTCTCTGGTAACCATCCGTTTGTTCTCTATTGTTAAGAGTTTGTATTTCGGTGTGTCTCCTTTTTCTCTTTTAGTTACTTATTTTGTTTGTTTTGTAAATTCCCCATTAGAATGACATCGTATGGGATTTGTCTTTCTCTGACTGACTGATTTTAGTTAGGATAATACTCTCTAGCTCCATCCATGTGTCTGCAAATAGCAAGGTTTCATTCTTTTTCAAGCCGAGTAATACTCCATTGTGTGTGTCTGTGTGTGTGTGTGTGTGTGTGTGTGTGTGTGTGAATACACACACCTATCATCTCATTTGTCAATTTTTCTACAGACACTTGGGTTGCTTCCATATGGTGATATTGTAAATAATGGTGCAAGAAACATAGGGGTGCACGTATCCTTTTACGTTACTGTTTTCCTATTCTTTGGGTAAATACGAGTAGTGTGATTGTTGGATCGTAGGGTAGTTCTATATTTAATTTTTTGAGGAACCTTCATACTGTTTTCCACGGTGGCCACCACAGTTTGCATTCCCACCCACAGTTCGCGAGGATTCCCCTTTATCCACATCCTCCCAACACCAGCTCTTTGTTGTGCTTTTGATGTTAGCCATTCTGACAGGTTTGAGGTATTACCTCATTGTCCTTTGGATTTACATTTTCCTGATGATGGGTGATGGTGAACATCTTTTCACGGGACTGTTGGCCATTTGTATTTCTTCTTTGGAGAAATGTCTGTCCATGGCTTCTGCCTATTTTTTAACTGGAGTATTTGTTTTTTGGGGGGTCGAGTATTATCAGTTGTATATGTTTTGGACACTATCCCTTTATTGCATATGATCTTTGCAAATATCTTCTCCCTTTGAGTAAGTTGTCTTATTATTTTTACGTTTTCATTGTTCTTCTGCCATGTGGAAACTTTTTATTTTGCTGTATTCCCAATAGTTTATTTTTGCTTTCATTTCCTTTGCCTCAGGACACAGTCTAGAAAAACATTGGTATGGTCCATGTCAAGAAGTTACTGTCTTCCCTCCTGTAGGATTTTTATGGATTCAGGTCTCATATTGAGGTCTTGAAACTGTTTTCTGTTTGTCTGTATTGTGTAAGAAAGCAGTCTAATTTCATTCTTTTGTCCATAGCTGTCTAGTTTTCCCAACACCATTTGTTGTAGAGACTGTCCATTTCCCTTTTGATATCATTGCTTGCTTTGTGAAAGATTCACGAACCACATAATTGTGGGTTTCTGTCTGAACTTGTATCCTGTTCCTTTGGTCGCTGTGTCTATTTTTGTGCCATACTGTCTTGTTAGGATGACTGCAGCTTTGTAGTATAACCTGAAATCTGAAATTGTGAGTCCTCCAGCTTTGTTTTTCTTTTCCACATTGCACTGGCTGTTCGGAATCTTTAGTGGTTCCATACAAATGTGTAGGATTGTTTATTCGAGGTCTTTTGTTCTTTAATTTAAATTCAATTAGCCAACTTAGAGTACATCATTCGTTTCAGATGTAGTCTTCAATAAATTTTCAGTCATGTGTAACACCCAGTGCTCATTGTATCGTGTGACCTCCTTAATGCTACTCACCCAGTTACCCCCCCCCAACTTCTCCTCCAACAATCATCAGTTTCTTGTGATAGTTAAGCATCCATTTTGGGTTTTCTCCCTCTCTGATGACTTCCCTTTCTATTTTCCCTTCCTTGTCCTATGGTCTTCTTCCTTGTTTCTGATATTCCACATAGGAGTGAAAGCATATGATCATTGTCTTTCTTTCATTGGCTTATTCCACTCAGCATAATACCCTCCAGCTCCACCCAGGTCGGTGTGATGGTAAGTACTCATCCTTTCTGATGGCTGAGTAATATTCCATTATATATATGATCCACATCTTCTTTATCCATTCATCTATCCATGGTCATCTGCACTTCTTCCACAGCTTGTCTATTATGGTTATTGCTGCTATGAACACTGGGGTGCATGTGTCCCGTCTTCACTACCTCTGTCTCTTTGGGGGTAAATAGCCAGTAGTGCAATTGCTGGGACATAGGGTAACTTTATTTATAACTTCTTGAGGAAACTCCGTACCATTTTCAAGAGTGGCTGTACCGGACTGCATTCGTACAGGGGTGTAAGAGGGTTCCTGTTTCACCACATCCTCTCCAACATGTATAGTTTCATGTCTTCTTATTTTTAGATATTCAGCCTCGTGTGATATGGCATCTATAGGGGTTTAGATTTGCATTTCCCTAAAGCCAAGTGATATGAAGCATTTATGCATGTATCTTTTGGTCACCAGTACGTCGTCATCAGTGAAGTGACTTCCCATTTTAATCCATCTCAAGACCTAAAGCTGGGTAAGGCACTGAAGCTGGATGATGCCATCGGTTGGAAGTGTGGAGAATTTCAAAAGATCTCTGTGGAGAGCAAGTTTAAAGGTCAGTGTGAAGCTACTAATTGGATCCGGGGAGATCTCTGAAAGTGGGGGTTGCCTGGGATGGGCTGAAGGGGGCCCTCCTATTTTCCTATGAATTCTTGCTGCAGCCCAAAATGGACAGTTTCCTGCTGTGGGGCAGGCTGAGTCCTCTAGTCGTGCTGAGGTGAGCCCAATGCCTGGTGCCTTGGAGGCAGGCAAACGGGGAGGGACCCTCAGCAGAAGACCCAGGGTTAGGTTAGGCCTCAAGAGACAGCAGTTCTGAACTGCCCAGTGCTCAGAGAACTCCCAGGCCGAGTGAGATGAGGGCACAAGGGCGGGTGAGTGTGAGCCTTGGGGTTTCATCTGGAAGGGCCCACAAAGGTCGGGGTTCACCAGAAGGGGCTCTCAGGGGGTGCCCCAAATCTCTTGCCCTGAATGCTCTGTTGTGTCCCAAAATGGTACAGTTTACTGTGGGTTGCAGGCTGAGTCCTGCGGTGGGGCTTTGGTGTCCCCATCCCCTGGAGTTGGTTGCCAGGACCCTGGGGAGGGGCCCCTGTCTGCCCAACCTAGGGTAAGAGTTAGGGTCCCGGAGCCCAGCAGGGACAATCTGCAGGCTGTTAGGCGAGCTCTGTGGAGGGCTGAGAGGAGGCCATGGGGGAGGGTGAGCATGGGCCTCAGGGTTGGGGCATGGGGGGCTGCCAAAGGATGTGGATGGGCTCCGGGGGCCTCCCCAAGTTCTCGTGCCCTGTAGGCTCCTTAGAGCCCCAAGGGGCAATGTTTCCTGTCGGGTGGCAAGCTGAGTCCTGCAGTGGGGCACAGGTATCCCAATTCCCCGGGGCTGCGGTGTAAGGCTCCTGGGGAGGCCCCCATACCCACGGCCAACCTAGGGCTAGGGTTAGGCCCAGGAGCCCCGCAGGCCCGATTTGCTGTCTGTATGGCGAGCTACACGGGCTGAGGTGAGGGTGTGGGGAGGGTGAGCATGGGCCTCAGGGTTCCGGTGCGGGAGGCCGCCGAAGTTCGCTGGTGGCTCAGGAGTGCCCTCCTGGTTCTCCCGCCCTGAATGCTCTATGGCCTCCCAAGGGGCACGGTTTCCTGCGGGGTGGCAGACTGAGTGCTGCTGTGGGGCTCAGGTGTCCCAAATGCCCGCAGCTGCGGCTCCAGGCTCCTGGGGAGGGGCCCCTCCACAGATGAACGAGGGTTAGGGTTGGCGCCCAGGAACCCCGCAGGCCAGATCTGCCCACTATGTGGCGAGCTCCGCCATGGGCTGAGGTGAGGGTGTGGGGTGGGGTGAGCATGGGCTTCAAGGTTGGGTTTAGGGATTGCCGATGTTCGCTGGGGGCTCTGGGGGCCCTCCTGGTTCTCCCGCCCTGAATGCTCTACAGCCTCCCAAGGGGCACGGTTTCCTGTGGGCTGGCAGGCTTTGTCCTGCACTGGGGCTCAGGTGTCCCCAGTCCCTGGGGCTGCGGCACTGGGCCCCAGGGGAGGGGCCCTACCCAGCTGACCTAGGGTCAGTTCTAGGCCCCAGGAACCCGGCAGGCCTGATCTGCTGGCTCTGCGACGAGCTCGGTGGCAAGCTGAAGGGAAGGTGTGGGGCGGGATGAGCGTGGGCCTCAGGGTTGGGGTGTATGGGGCCGCCGAGGATCGCTGGGGGCTCAGGGGGGCCCTACCAGTTTTCCTGCACGGGATGCTCTGTGGCGCCGCAAGGGGCATGGTTTCCTGAGGGGTGGCAGGCTGAGTCCCATGGTGGGGCTCAGGTTTACTAATCCCCGGTGTTAGGGTACGGTTTAGGGTATGGGTTAAGGTTAGGGTATGGGTTACGGTTAGGGTATGATTGAGGGTAAGGGTTAGGGTTAGGATAAGGAGAGGGTACGGGTTAGGGTTGGGTTTAGGGGTTACAGTTTAGAGGTTACGAGTTAGGGTACAGATTAGGGTTTAGGGTAAGGGTTAGGGTTTAGGGTTAGGGTTAGGGTTGGAGTACGGGTTAGGTTTAGGATACGGGTTAGGGTTAGGGTATGGGTTAGGGTACACATTAGGGTACAGTTTAGGGTACGGGTTAGGGTACGGTTTAGGGTAAGTGTTGGTGTACGGATTTGGGTACGGCTTAGGGTACGGGTTAGGGTTAGGGTTAGGGTACGGGTTAAGGTACAGATTAGAGTATGTGTTAGGGTTACGTTTAGGGTTAGGGTACAGGTTAGGGTAGGATTAGGGTTAGGTTTAGGGTTAGGTTATGGGTTAGGGGTAGGGTTAGCTGAAGGGGTAGGTTTAGGGGTAGGGTTAGGGGTATGGTAGGGCCGGGTAGGGTTAGGGTTTAGGGTTAGGGTTTGGGGTTTGGAGTTAGTGGTTAAGGTTAGGGTTTAGAGTTTAAGGTTTCGTGATTAGGGTTAGGGGTTAGGGTTTAGGGTTTAGTGTTAATGTTAGGGTTTAGGGTTTAAGGATTAGGGTTTATTGTTAGGTTTAGAGTAGGGTTATGGTTAGGGTAAGGGTTAGAAGTTAGAGTTAGGGTTAGGTTTAGGGGTTAAGGTTTAGGGTTTAAGGTTAGGGGTTAGGGTTTAGGGTTAGGGTTAGACCCAGTAGGCCAGCAGGACCCATGTGCCAGTTGTGCGGGGAGTGGAGGAGTGGGATGAGGTGAGTGCACTGGCGAGCAGGAGTATGGTATCTAGCGTTTTGGCGCAGGGGGCCTTTGAAAGTCGCTAGAGGCTCGGAGGGCCCTGTCTGTTCTCCCGCCCTGAATGACCGGCGGCGCCCCTAGCGCCTGGGTGGTGGCAGGTTGGCAGTGTGAGTCTGGCTTTGCGGTTTGGGGGTCCCCAATGCCATGCATTGCAGCGCAAGGCCCCTTGGGAGGGGCCCCTCTGGGGCCATCCTAGGGTTACTGTTAGCACCCAGGATTCCAGTAGACATTATCTGCCAGCTGTGTGGTAGCGGAGGGCCAGGCCGAGGTGAGGGCGCCGGCGAACTGGAGCGTGGGCCCAAGCATTTTGTCACGGGGGGCCTTGGAAGGTCGCTGGGGTCTCGAGGGCCCTGCCTGTTCTCCCACCCTGAATGAACAGTAATGCCCCAGCGTGCCCGGTGTCAGCGGGGCGGCACGGAGAGTATGGTGCTGGGGCTCGGGGGTCCCCAATCCCTGGCGTTGCTGTGCCAGGCCCCTTGGGAGGTTCCCCTTGGGGGCCAACCTAAGGTTAGGGTTAGCCCCCAGGAGGCTGGCAGACCTGATCAGCTGGCTGTGCGTCGAGCAGAGGGGCGGGTCGAAGTGAGGGCGCTGCTTAGCGGGAGCATGGGCCCAAGCATTTTGGAACATGGGCCCTTAGAAGTTCACCAGGACTCAGAGGGCCCTGCCCATTCTCCCGCCCTGAATGACCAGTGGCGCCCCTAGTGGCCTGGGTGCCAGCGGGGCAGCAGGGTGAGTCCAGCGCTGGGGCTTAGGGGTCATCAATCCCCGGTGTTGTGGCGACAGGCCCCTTGGGAGGGGCCCCTTGGGGGCCAACCTAGGGTTAGGTTTAGCCCCCAGTAGCCCGGCAGGCCTGATCCACCTGCTGAGTGGCGAGCAGTGGGGCGGGCCGAGGTGAGTGTGCTGGCGAGCGGGAGCGTGGTCCCAAGCGTTTTGGAGCAGGGGGCCTTCGAAAGTCACTGGGGACTCGGAGGGCCCTGCTCATTCCCTCACCTGGATGACCGGCGGCGCCCCTAGCGGCCCGGGTGATGGCAGGGCGGCAGGGTGAGTCCAGTGCTGAGGCTCGGGCTTCCCTATACCTGACGTTGCAGTGCGAGGCCCCTTGGGAAGGGCCCTTCTGGGGCCAAGGTAGGGTTAGAGTTAGCCCTCAGGAGGCCGTCAGGCTCGATCCACCATCTTGAGGTGAATGGAGTCGCGGTCCGAGGTGAGGCCGCTGGCGAGCGGAGCGTGGGCCCCAGCGTTTTGGTGCTGGGGCCTTCAAAGTTCACCGAGGCTCAGAGGGCCCTGCCCGTTCTCCCGCCCAAAACGATCTGTGGCGCCCTAGCACCACTGGTGTCAGCGGGGCAGCAGGGTGAGTCCGGCATTACGACTCGAGGGTCCCCAATCCCCGGCGTTGTGGCGGCAGGCCCCTTCAGAGGGGCCCCTCTGGGGCCAACCTAGGATTAGAGTTAGCCCCCAGGAGGCCGGCAGGCCTGATATGCCAGCTGTGCAGAGGGCGGAGGGGCAGGCTGAGGTGAAGGCGCTGGCAAGCTCCAGCGTGGGCCCCAGCATTTTGGCACGGATGGCCTTCAAAATTCACCGGAGTCTCGAGGGCCCTGCCCATTCTCCCACCCTGAGGGACCAGTGATGCCCCAGAGAGCCTGATGTCGACAGGACGGCAGGGTGAGTCCGGCGCTGCGGCTCGGCTGTCCCCAATCCCCAGCTTTGGTCACAAGTCCCCTTGGGAGGGGCCCCTCTGGGCCAACCTAGGGTTAGGGTTAGCCCCCAGGAGGCCGGCAGGCCCGATATGCCAGCTAGACTGTGAGAGGAGGGGCGGGCCAAAGTAAAGGTGCTGGCGAGCAGGAGCCTGGGCACCAGCATTTTGACTTGGGGCTTTCAAAGGTCGCCGGGGTCTCGAGGGCCCTGCCTGTTCTCCCACCCTGCATGAACGGCGGTGCCCCTAGCGGCCCGGGTGGTGAGGGGTGGCAGGGTGAGTCAGGCCCTGAGGCTCAGGTATCTCCAATCCCCAGCGATGCGGCACCAGGCCCCTTGGGAGGGGCCCCTCGGATGACAACTTAGGGTTAGGTTTAGCCCCTAGGAACTCGGCAGTTCCTATTCGCCAGCTGTGTGGAGAGTGGAGTGGCGGACCTAGGTGAGGGTGCTGGTGTTTGGGAGCGTGGGCCCAGGCATTTTGGCGCGGGGGGGATTCGAAGGACACCGTGTATCGGAGGGCCCTGCCCGTTCACCCGCCCTGAATGAACGGCAGCACCCCAAGCCCCTGGGTGGCGGCTGGGTGGCAGGGTGAGTCAGGTGCTGAGGCTCAGGGTCCCCAATCCCCTGTGTTGCAGCGCCAGGCCCCTTGGGAGGGGCCCCTCAGGGGTCGATCTAGGGTTACGGTTAGCCCCCCGGATGCCGGTGGACCCGATCAGCGTCTGTGCGGCACGCAGCAGGGTGGGCCGAGGTGAGGGCGCTGGCGAGCCTGAGCATGAGCCCAAGCATTTTAGCGTGGGGGGCTTTCGAAGGTCAGTGGGGGCTCGGAGGGACCTGCCCGTTCTCCCGCTCTGAATGACCAGCAGGGTCCCTAGTGGCTCAGGTGGCTGAAGGGCAGCAGGGTGAGTCTGGCACTTGGGCTCGGTTGCCCCATCCCCAGCGTTGGGGCGCCAGGCCACTTGAGAAGGGCCCCTCAGGGGCCGACCTACAGTTAGGGTTAGCCCCCAGGAGGCCGGCAGGCCCTATACACCGCCTGTGCGTGGAGCGGAGAGTTGGGCCGAGGTGAGGGTGCTGGTGAACATGAGCCTGGGCACAAGCATGTTGGTTCTGGGAGCCATTGAAGGTGGGTGGGGGTTCGGAGGCCCCTGCCAGTTCTCCCGCCGAGAATGAATGGCGGCGCCCCTAGCGGCCCGTGTGGGGCGGGATTGCAGGGTGCACCCGGCGCTGGGGCTTGGGGGTCGCCAATCCCTGGCATTGCACCGCAAGGCTCCTTATGAAGGGACCCTCAGGGGCCGTCCTAGGGTTAGGGTTAGCGCCCAGGAGGCCGGCAGGCCCGAGTCGCCGACTGTGCGAGTAGCGGAGGTGTGGGCTGAGTTGAGGGTGATGCAGAGCGGGAGCGTGGGCCCCAGCGTTTTGGCGCCCTGGGCCTTCGAATGTGCCATGTCTCGGAGGGCCCTGCCCATTCTCCTGCTCTGAATAACCGGTGACACCCCTAGCGGCTCTGTTGGCAGTGGGGTGGCAGGGTGAATCCCACGCTGTGGCTCGGGGATCCCCAATCCCCGGTGTTGCGGTGCCAGGCCCCTTGGGAGGGGCTCCTCCTGGGCCGACTTAGGGTTAGAGTTAGCCCCCATGAGGATTGCAGGCCTGATCCTCTGGCTGGGCGGCGAGAGGTGGGTGGGCCGAGCTAAAGGCGCTGGGGAGCGGGATTGTGGGCCCCTGCATTTTGGCGCTGGAGGCTTCAAATGTCCCGGTTTCTCCAGGGCTCTGTCCATTCTCCCGCCCTGAATGACCGGCGGCGCCCCTCGCGGCCCGGGAGGCAGCGTTGTGGGAGGGTGAGTCTGGCTCTGGGGCTTGGGGTCCCAGATCCCCGGTGTAGTGGCACCAGGACCCTTGGGAGGAGCCCCTGGGGCGCCGACCTAGGGTTAGGGTTAGCCCCAAGGAGACCTTCAGGCCCAATCCGCACACTGTGCGGCGAGCGGAGGTGCAGGCCGAGGTGAGGGCGCTGGGGAGGGGGAGCGTGGGCACCAGTGTTTTGGCACGGGGAGCCTTTGAATGTCACTGGTGGCTCAGAAAGCCCTGCCCTTCTCTTGCCCTCTATGACCTGCGGCGCCCCTAGCGGCCTGGGTGGGGACAGTGCGGCAGGGTGAGTCTGGCTCTGGGGCTCTGAGTCACCAATCCCCAGCATTGCAGAGCCAGGCCTCTGGGGATGTCCCCACAGGGCCAACCTAGGGTTTTGGTTAGCTGCCAGAAGCACAGCAGGCCCTATCCACCAGCTCTGAAGCAAGCAGAGGGGCGGGACGAGGCGAGGGCGCTGGTGAGCAGGATCCTGGGAGCCAACGTTTTTGCTCAGGGAGCCTTCAAAGGTCAGCGTGGGCTCGGAGGGCCCTGCCCGATCTGCCCTGATTGACCGGCGGGGCCTCTAGCGGCTCCAGTGGCTGAAGGGCAGCAGGGTGAGTCCGGCACATGGGCTCAGGATCCCCATCCCCAGCATTGTGATGCCAGGCCCCTTGGGTAGAGCCCCTCGGGGGCCGACCTATGGTTAGGGTTAGCCTCAAGGAGCCCCACAGGCCCGATACACCACCTGTGCGTCGAGCAGAGAATTGAGGCGAGGTGAGGGTGGTGGTGAACATGAGCCTGGGTCCAAGCTTTTTGGTTCGGTGCGCCTTCGAATGTCGGCAGGGGTTCGGAGGGTCCTCCAGTTCTCCCACCCTGAATGAATGGCGGCGCCCCTAGCAGCATGTGTGGGGCGGGCGGCAGCATGCATCTGGCGCTGGGGCTTGGGGGTCCCCAATCCCTGGTGTTGCGTCGCCAGGCCCCTTAGGAAGGGACCTTCAAGGTCTGTCCTAGGGTTAGGGTTAGCGCCCAGGAGGCCGGCAGGCCCGAGTCGCTGGCTCTGCGAAGAGCGGAGGTGCGGGCCAAGGTGAGGGTGATGCAGAGTGGGAGCGTGGTCCCCAGCGTTTTTGCACCCTGGGCTTTTGAATGTTGCCATGTCTCAGAGGGCCCTGCCCATTCTCCTGCCCTGAATAACCAGCGGCACGCTTTGCGGCTCCGTTGGAGGTGGGGCGGCAGCGTGAGTTCCGCACTGCGGCTCAGGGATCCCCAATCCCCAGCATTGAGGGTCCAGGCCCCTTGGGAGGGGCTCCTCATGGGCGGACCTAGGGTTAGAGTTAGCACCCAGGAGGCCGGCAGGCCCAATCCTCTGGCTGGACGGCGAGAGGTGCACGGGCCGAGGTAAAGGCTCTGGGGAGCAGGAGCGTGGGCCCCTGCATTTTGGCGCAGGAGGCTTCAAATGTCGATGGTTTCTCCAGGGCCCTGTCCGTTCTCCCACCCTGAATGAGCGGCGGCGCCCCTAGCGGCCTGGGTGGGAACAGTGCGGCAGGGTGAGTCTGGCTCTGGGGCTCTGAGTCACCAATCCCCAGCGTTGCAGAGCTAGGCCCCTTGGGTTGTGCCCCACGGGGCCGACCTAGGATTTCAGTTAGCCCCCAGGATCCTGGCAGGCACTATCCACTGGCTCTGCAGCAAGCGGAGGGGCGGGCTGAGGTGAGGGCGCTGGCGAGCAGGAGGATGGGAACCAATGTTTTTGCACGGGGGGGGCTTCGAAGGTCAGCGGGGGTTCCGAGGGCCCTGCCCATTCTCCCGCCCTGATTGACCAGTGGTCTCTAGCAGCTCAGGTGGCTGAAGGGCAGCAGGGTGAGTCTGGCACTTGGACTCGGGGTCCCCATCCCCAGCGTTGTGATGCCAGGCCCCTGGGAAGTGCCCCTCGGGGGCCGAACTATGGTTAGGGTTAGCCCCCAGGAGGCCGGCAGGCCCGATACACCACCTGGGCGTTGAGCGGAGAGTTGGGCTGAGGTGAGGGTTCTGGTGAATATGAGCCTGGGCCCAAGCATTTTGGTTCGGGGTGCCTTCGAAAGTTGGCGGGGATTCGGAGGGCCCTGTCCATCCTCCCATGCTGAATGAATGGCGGCGCCCCTAGCGGCCTGGGTGGGGAGGGGCGGCAGGGTGCATCTGGCACTGGGGCTTGGGGGTCCCCAATCCCCGGCGTTGTGGCACCAGGCCCCTTGGGAGGGGCCCTTCGGGGCCCAACCTAGGGTTAGGTTTAGCCCCTAGGAGGCCAGCAGGCCCTATTCACCAGCTGTGTGAAGAGAGGAGTGGCAGACCTACGTGAGGGCGCTGGTGAGTGGGAGGGTGGGCCTGGGCGTTTTGGCGCGGGAGGCCTTTGAAGTTCACCGTGTCTCCGAGGGCCCTGCCCGTTCTCCCGCCCTGAATGAATGGCAGCACCCCAAGCCTCCGAGTGGCGGCTGGGCGGCAGGTGAGTCAGGTGCTGGCGCTCGGGGTCCCCAATCCCCGGCGTTGTGGCGCGAGGCCCCTTGGGAGGGCCCCCTCAGGTGCTGACCTAGGGTTAGGGTTACCCCCAGGAGGCCAGGAGACCCAATCTCCCGGCTGTGCGGTGAGCGGAGGGGCGGGTTGAGATGAGGGTATTGGCGAGCAGGAAAGTGGGCCCAAAGTTTTGGAGCGAGGGGCCATCGAAGGTCACCAGGGGCTCAGAGGGTCCTGCCTGTTCTCCCGCCCTGAATGACCGGGGGTGCCCCTTGTGGCCCAGGTGGCGGTGGGGGGCATGGTGAGTCCGGCGCTGGGGCTCAGGAGTCCCCAATCCCCGTCGTTGAGGCTCCAGGCACCTTGGGAGGGGCCACTAGGGGGCCGACCTAGGGTTTGGGTTAGCCCCCAGAAGGCCCGCAGGCCCAATCAGCCAGCTGTGCGGCGAGCGGGGGGGAGGGCCGAGGTAAGGGCGCTGGCCAGCGGGAGCGTGGGCCCAAGCGTTTTGGTCGGGGGGCCTTCGAAAGTCGCCGGTGACTTGGAGGGCCCTTGCCATTCTCCCTCCCTGAATGAAAGCGGCGCCCCTAGCGGCCCAGGTGGCGGTAGGGCAGGAGGGTGAGTTGGGCGCTGGGGCTCGGGAGTCCCCAATCCCCGGTGTTGCGGCAATAGGAACCTGGGATGGGCCCCTCGGGGGCCCACCAACGGTTAGGGTAACACCCAGGAGGCTGGCAGTCCAGATCCACCGGCTGTTCAGCGAGCGGAGGGGCAGACCGAGGTGAGGGTGCAGGCAAGCGGGAGCATGGGCCCAAGCGCTTTGGCACGGGGGGGCCTTCGAAGGTCGCCAGGGGCTCGGAGGGATCTGCCCATTCTCCCTCCCTGAATGACCGACGGTGCTCCTAGGGGCCCGGGTGGTGGCGGGGCAACATAGTGAGTCTGGCACTGGGGCTCGAGGGTCCCCAATCCCAGGCATTGCGGTGCCAGGCCCCTTCGGAGGGGCCCCTCAGGGGCCAACCTAGGGTTATGTGTAGCCCCAGGAGGAGGGCAGTCCTCATCCCCCAGCTCTGCAGGGAGTGGAGGAGTGGGCCAAGGTGAGGGTGCTGAGGATGGGGAGCATAGGCTCAAGCGTTTTGGATGTGGGGGCCTTCGAAGGTCGCCGTGGGCTCGGAGGGCCCTGCCATTCTCCCGCACTGAATGACCAGGGACACCCTAGCGGCCCGGGTGGTGGTGGGGCAGCACGGTGAGTCCAGCGCTGGGGCTCGGCAGTCCCTGATACCCAGCGCTGTGGCGCCAGGCCCCTTGGGACGGGCCCCTCGGGGACTGACCTAGGGTTAGGGTTAGCCCCCAGGAGACTGGCAGGCTCGTTCCGCCCATGTGCAGTGAATGGAGGTGTGGGTCGAGGTGAGGTAGCTGGTGATCGGGAGCGTAGGCCATAGCATTTGGCTTTGGCTCGGGGTGCCTTCGAAGATTGCAGGTGGCTCAGAGGGTCCTGCCCATTCTGTCGCCCTGAAGGACTGGCGACGCCCCTAGCACCCCAGGTGGCGGCGGGGTGGCAGGGTGCGTCTGGCGCTGGGACTTGGGGGTCCCCAATCAATGGCATGCGGCGCCAGGCCACTTGGGAGGGGCCCCTCGGGGGCGACCTAGGGATAGGGTTAGCCCCCAGCAAGCCAGCAGGCCTGATCCGCCAGCTCTGCAGCAAGCTTAGGCATGGGCCGAGGTTAGGGCGCTGGCGAGCAGGAGCATGGGAGCCATAGTTTTTGCACGGGGGGCCTTCGAAGGTCGCAGGGGGATCGGAGGGCCCTGCCCGTTCTCCCTTCCTGAATGACTGGCAACGCCCCTAGCGCCCTGGGTGCTTGCGAGGTGGCAGAGTGAGTCCAGCACTGGGGCTCGGGGGTCCCAAATCCCCGGCATTGCGGTGCCAGGCCCCTTCGGAGGGGCCCCTCAGGGGACAACCTAGGCCCCTCAGGGGACACCCTAGGAGGGCAGGCCTCATCCGCCGGCTCTGCGGCGAGCGGAGGGGAGGGCCGAGGTGAGGGCGCTGAGGAGCCGGAGCGAGGGCTCAAGTGTTTAGGATGGGGGGCCTTCGAAGATTGCCATGGGCTCGGAGGGCCCTGCCCATTATCCCGCCTTGAATGACCAGCGGCGCCCCCAGCGGCCGGGTTGGCGGCGGGGCAGCAGGGTGAGTCCGGCGCTGGGGCTTGGGTGTCAGCAATCCCAGGCGTTGTGGCACCAGGCCCCATCGGACGGGCCCCTCGGGGGCCGACCTACGGTTAGGGTTAGCCCCCAGGAGGCTGGCAGGCCTGATCCACCAGCTGTGAGGTGAGTGGAGGGGCGGGCCGAGGTAAGGGCACTGGCAAGCGGGAGCATGGGCCGAAGCATTTTGTCGCTGGGGGCCTTCAAAGGTCTCCGGGGGCTCAGAGGGCCCTGCCCATTCTCCCACACTGAATGACTGGCGGTGCCCCTAGCGGCCCGGGTACAGTGGGGCGGCAAGGTGAGTCCGGCGCTGCGGCTCGGGGGTCACCAATCTCCAGCGTGCAGTGCCAGGCCCCTTGGGATGTACGCCTCGGGGGCTGTCCTAGGGTTAGGGTTAGACCGCAGGAGGCTGGCAATCCCGAAATGTCAGTTGTGCGGGAGCGGATCGGTGTTCTGAGGTGAGGGCGCTGGCGAGGGGGACCATGGGAGCATTTTGGGGCGGGGCACTTTCGAATGTCGCCTTGGGCTCGAAGGGCCCTGCCTGTTCTCCCACACTGAGTGAACGGCGGCTCCCCTAGCAGCCCGGGTGGCGACGGGACGACAAAATGAGTCCTGGCTGGGGCTCTGGGGTCCCCAATCCCCGGCATTGTGGGGCCAGGCCCCTTAGTAGGCTAACACTAACCTAGGGTTAGTGTTAGCCCCCAGGAGGCCGGCAGGCCCGGGAGCCTAGGCCCAAATGTTTTGGTGCAGGGGGACTTCGAATGTCGCCGGGGGCTAGGAGGGCCCTGCCCATTCTCCCGCCCTGAATGACAGGCTGTACCCCTAGCGGCCCGAATGGCGGCGGGGCGGCAGGGTGAGTCCAGCGCTGCAGCTTGGGTGTCCCCAATCCCCGCGTTGCGGCGCCAGGCCCCTTGGCAGGGGCCCCTTGGGTCTGACCTAGGGTTAGGGTTAGCCCCCAGGAGGCCGGCAGGCCCGATCCTCCGGCTGTGCACGAGCGGACAGGTGGGATGAGATGAGGGCGCTGGCGAGCGGGAAGGTGGGCCCAAGCATTTTGGCGTAAGGGGACTTCAAAGGTTGCCAGGGGCTCGGAGGGCCCTGCCTGTTCTCCTGCCCTGAATGACCGACAGCGCCCCTCGCGGCCCGTTTAGCAGCGGGGCGGCAGGGAGAGTCTGGCGTTGGGGCTCGGGGGTCCCCAATCCCCGGTGTTGCAGCGCCAGGCCCTTTGGGATGGGCCCCTAGGGGGCCTACCTAGGGTTAGGGTTAGCCACAAGGAGGCTAGGATGCCTGATTCGCCGGCTGTGTGGCGAGCGGAGGGGCAGGCCGAGGTAAGGGTGATGGGAGCGGGAGCATGGGCCCTAGTGCTTTGGTGCAGGGGGCCTTCGAAGGTCGCCGTTCGCTGGGAGGGTCTTGCGCGTTCTCCCGCCCTGAATGACCGGCGGTGCCCCTAGTGGCCCGGGTGGCGGCGGGGGGCATGGTGAGTCCAGCGCTGGGGCTCAGGAGTCCCCTTTCCCCGTCGTTGCAGCGCCAGGCCCCTTGGGAGGGGCCACGAGGGGGCCAACCTAGCTTTAGGGTTAGCCCCCTGAAGGCCCCCAGGCCCGATCCGTCAGCTGTGCGGCGAGCGGAGGGGAGGGCCGAGGTAAGGGCGCTGGCCAGCGGGAGCATGGGCCCAAGCATTTTGGTGCGGGGGGCCTTCGAAGTCGCCGGTTGCTGGGAGGGCCCTGCCCGTTCTCCCTTCCTGAATGAACGGCGGTGCCCCTAGCGGCCCAGGTGGCGGTAGGGCGGGAGGATGAGTCTGGCGCTGAGGCTCCGGAGTCCCCAATCCCCAGTGTTGCGGCAATAGGAACCTGGGATGGGCCCCTTGGGGGCCCACCAAAAGTTAGGGTAACACCCAGGAAGCCTGCAGTCCCGATCCACTGGCTCTACAGTGAGCGGAGGGGCGGACCGAGATGAGGGCGCAGGTGAGCGGGAGCATGGGCCCAAGCGTTTTGGCGTGGGGGGCCTTCGATGGTCACCAGGGGCTTGGAGGGATCTGCCCATTCTCCCTCCCTGAATGACCGACGGTGCTCCTGGCGGCCCGGGTGGCGGTGGGGCGATAAGGTGAGTCCGGCGCTGGGGCTCGGGGGTCCCCAATCCCAGGCATTGCAGTGCCAGGCCCCTTCGGAGGGGCCCCTCAGGGGACAACCTAGGGTTCTGGGTAGCCCCCAGGAGGAGGGCAGGCCTCATCCGCAGGCTCTGCGGCGAGTGGAGGGGCGGGCCGAGGTGAGGGTGCTGAGGAGCGGGAGCATGGGATCAAGCATTTTGGATGGGGGGGCCTTCGAAGGTCCCGCGGGCTCGGAGGCCCCTGCCCGTTCTCCCGCCCTGAATGACCAGTGGCACCCCTAGCATCCCGGGTGGCGGCGGGGCGGCAGGGTGAGTACGGCGCTGGGGATCGGGGCTCCCTAATACCCGGTGTTGCGGCCTCAGGCCCGTTGGGACGGGCCCCTTGGGGGCCGACTTAGGGTTAGGGTTAGCCCCCAGTAGGCTGGCAGGCTCGTGCCGCCCATGTGCGGTGAATGGAGGTGTGGGTCGAGGTGAGATAGCTGGCAAGCAGGGGCGTGGGCCAGAATATTTTGGCTTTGGCTCGGGGTGCATTTGAAGGTCGCAGGTGGCTTGGAGCGTCCTGCCAGTTCTGTCGCCCTGAAGGACTGGTGACGCCCCTAGCGCCCCATGTGGCGGCCGGGCGGCAGGGTGCTTCCAGTGCTGGGACTTGGGGGTCCCCAATCCCTGGCATGCGGCGCCAGGCCACTTGGGAGAGTCCCCTTAGGGGCGACCTAGGGATAGTTTTAGCCCCCAGGAAGGCAGCAGGCCCGATCCACCAGCTCTGCAGCGAGAGGAGGGGTGGGCCGAGGTTAGGGCGCTGGGGAGCAGGAGCGTGGGAGCCAGAGTTTTTGCGCGGGGGGCCTTTGAAGGTAGCAGGGGAATCAGAGGGCCCTGCCTGTTCTCCCTTCTTGAATGACTGGCAACACCCCTAGCACCCTGGGTGCTTGTGGGGTGGCAGAGTGAGTCCAGCACTGGGGCACGGGGGTTCAAAATTCCCCGGGATTGCGCTGCCAGGATCCTTGGGAGGGGCCCCTCGGGGGCCGACCTAGGTTAAGTTTTAGGCCCCAGGAGTCCAGCAGGCCCCTTCTGCCAGCTCTGCGGCAGGCGGAGGGGCAGGCCGAGGTGAGGGCGCTGGCGAGTGGGAGTGTGGGCCCAAGCATTTTGGCGCGGGGGGCCTTCGAAGGTCACCGGGGGCTTGGAGGGCCCTGCCCATTCTCTCGCCCTGAAAGACTGGCGGCGCCCCTAGCAGCCTGGGTTGCTGCGGGGCGGCAGGGTGACTCCGGCGCTGGGCTCGGGGGTCCCCAATCCCCGGCGTTGTGGCACCAGGCCCCTTGGAGGGGCCCCTCGGGGGCCGACTAGGGTTAGGGTTCGTTCCCAGGAGGCCGGCAAGCCCAACGCTAAGTGGTTCTGGCAATGTAACAAAAATGCCATACACTTATCTGTAAGAAATAACAGTGTACAGGAACCCTCATAGCCCTAACATCATCCTTTGTGAATATGGAAGCCAGCCCCAAAGTGGTCGTGGAAGTCTGACGAAAGGGTTAAGCACTTTTCTCTGAGTCACCACACTATACAGGGAAAGACCAATGTACATCATCTTTCACGAGTAGGAAGCATTAATGAAAAGGTTCTGGAATTTCGAGGACTCTGACCCATCCTTATTGGTAATAAACCACCGTGTACAGGAAAACACCTTCAACTCTCATCACCTCCTCAATCCTGATTCCGATTCAACTTTGGGTGTGTAGGACTAGGGAAATGTCCACATCTTATTAAGCTAAGAAAGAACGATGTCAGGGTAATGCCCTTCAAGTCACCTCAGCCTTCCTGAAGACGGAAGCAGGAATCAAGGTGGTTATGTTACCATGAGGTAAGGAAGATGAGCATATAAGTGAGAAACAACAGTGGGCAGGACCTCTCTTCCAAGGAATATTATCTTTGCTTAATGTTGAATCCCTATGGTAAGTGGTTGTGGGCATTTGTGAGGTCAAAATCTTAAGCGTTTTGTAAAACTTCTTGGCCATTCACAGATAAGACTAAGGTAGTTGGGGACTCCTAGGCAGTGATTTGTCCACTGTCAAAAATATGAAAAGATAAAAGAGACAGATGAGGTCTCCTCAGGCATTGTCCTTTATCCTCATCCTCTGTGAGGATGGCCATCTCTGGACAGCTCAGTGGCAGGGTCTCATTCACAGTGGGGGCATCTGTTCCTCACAGACATCAGGCAGGGAAATGGATTTGGTTCTCTGTGCCAGCCCAGCCACAGCTGAGTGTCACAGCACCCTCTCGTGGGCTCATAAGAGTTTCACTGTCACCAGGCAGGTCATTGTATTTGATAAACCACTGTGAGAGTTTGCAATTGCCTTCATCTGCAACCTCCTAGAGGCAAATTCAGATCTCTGGTACCATGTGAAGTCATGTGAAGGCATTGTGAGAAAGTGTCCTTTTGCTTAAGAAAAACATGGCTGGGGCTCCTGGCTGTCTCACCAGTTAAACATGTGCCTTTGGCTCAGGTTATGATCCCAGGGTTCTGGGATCGAGCCCGGGCTCCCTGCTCAGCAGGAAAGGAGGTTGGGAAATAGCTTAGAACCCACAGAGAATGTGAATAAAGGGGAGTGAAATGGAACTTGGTCTGTGTTTGGCTTTAGGGATTGGAAGTTAGTTTTTTCTCAATTGTGATTGTTCTTGAAACAGAACAGCTGTATTTTTTTTTTACCTTTAATTTTTTTCTAATAATTTTTTATTATGATATGTTAGTCACTATACAGTATTTCCTTAGTTTTTGATGTAGTGTTCCGTGATTCATTATTTGCATATAATACCCAGTTCTCCATGCAATATGTACCTTCCTTAATACCCATCACTGGCCCATCCCAAGCCCCCACCCCTCTCCCCTCTGAAGCCCTCAGTTTGTTTCCCAGAGTCCATAGTCTCTCGTGGTTCATTCCCCCTTCTGTTTAGGGTCCATTGTCTAAAGGGACAAACAGTGGAAGTTCACCAAATATAAGATCGAAATTGAATTGTTCATTATAGATGCCACCACGTAGTTCCCAGACATTTCATTCTACTGTAGTAATTCATTATACCTGTGCAGGTGCACGTGGAAGACAATTGATGCATGCATAGTGGTAATAAAACACGCCCCTCAGTAGTAGAATAATAGGGGATGCATATGTGTAAAATTATTCGACTACAGCTTCCATGCTTTCCCTTTGGTTCCTTATTATCTATGAAATTGGACAATTCTTGTTCTCTAGGCTTAAACCTCATTGTCAGTATTTAGAGTTTTTCAATGCTGATCTTCTCCTGTATAAGTTACCAAAAACCTAAAATATGTATGAACTTTAAAAAACGCTATATTGAAAATGACAGCAGGGATGTTCCATTTTGTGAATATTGTGTCAATGGATCTCTATTTTGCCATCAGTGTTCATTAGAAATGATGACATTTCATGTGAGTATAAATATCAATGTGAAAAAGAAAAGGTAGGAAGAACCTTGAATGTTTAAGTAATTGGTGAAATGACAGGTGTGTGTGTGTGTGTGTGTGTGTGTGTGTGTGTGTGTGTGTAATTGATTTTCAGTGAATGGTTCAGCTACTTGTAGGGCCTCCGAGAGAGCCCAGGTGAAGCTTTCAATGAGTTGGTATCTGTTTTCAGAACATGGGAATCTCTTAGTCCAATAGTCAATCAGGCAAGCTTTGAGGTCTTGAAGAGTTTCAGTCCTCAGCGATGGTGTTGCAGACCCTTGTGAGCAAACCCTAGGATATGCTCAGAGCCCTCATTAGCTGGTACCAACGTGTGACGATTTCCGACAACATTTCCCAAAGAAGTACCTCTTGAGTCTCTGTCCTTCTCAGTTCCTTACACTTCCTTACACTAGTTATGTGATCAGTGTGTTTCAGGATAATCCCCACATGTGATTTTTGCTATTTCCTACTAGTCCTATCTGTTTCTCATCTTCTTCTTTTATGATAGGGGTTGGGAAGCAACCTGTGTGGTGGAGGAAGGGGTGTGGTAGTTGTCTGCCTTCAGAGGACCGAATGATGCCTAGAAATTGTACTGTAGTTTGAGGTCAATTGTCCATCCATCCTCTGAGTGTCAGGAATTCCATCACTTTACTTTGATGCTAGTCTGTTCTTCAAGCTGTCCTCAGAAATAAGGACGTCATCCATCTAGGGAATACTGGTTTCTGTGTATGTTTTCATTTTAGGAAAGGCCTTGCTGTTCCTGAAAATAATACTGTAGAGCACCCTTTCCTGTTCATATTGGCCATCAGTCGATCTTTTGTGAAGTATTTGTTTATAAATAGACTTTTTATGGTTGATGAGCAGGAATTCTTTATTGACAAGTCTTTGTCAGTGTGTGTATTGCAAATCTGTACTTCCCAGCCTGCGGTTCACCTTTTCATTTTCTTGTGGTCATAAGATAAGGAGAAATGTCACATTTTTATGAAGTCCCACTGAATTCTTTTAAATGGTTAGTGCACCCTATGTCCTACCCCAAGATTGACAGGTTCTACATTTTCTTTCAGAAACTGTCCAATGGGAAGCACAATCCATCTCAAATTTATAAATTGCATTTTTAATTCTAATAGGGTATATAGACTGTTTTGGATTTTCTATGTATACAATCGTATTATCTGTGAATAGTCACAATTATCCCCTCAATTCTTATACTTTTTGTTTCTCTTGCCTTCTAACACTGGTAGACTCTCCGATGCCACGATGAATAGAGCAGCATTGTTTGAAGATTTTAATATACCTTTCTCAATATCTGACAGAAAAAGCAGACAAAACATTGGTAACAAATGTGACCTAATTGACATATAGGGAACATTCCATAATAAGTGCAGAATATATTATTTTCAAGTGGTCATAGACTCTTTACCCAAATAGATGATAGGTGGGGCCATGAATCAAGTCTACAAATGTTAAACCCTGAAATTAACTAGGTGCTATTCCTAGACCACAGGGGAATTGAGCCACAGTCTTAGCGAAAAGAAAACCAGGAAGTCTTTCAATGTTTAAAAATTAAATGGAACTTTGCTACATATCCTAAAGGTCAGAGAGGGAATCTCAATGGAAATTCTGAATCTTTTCTACATGAGGGCTCACACACAATGGCACTTTCTTTGTGAAGAGCATAATAATAACCTAGACAGGAGTTGAGCCTTAAGTCAGAGTTCTGCCTGCCCCAGCCACACCTGGCAGCCTTGGCCTGTGGTACCCCTCAGCTGTCCTTTCTGGTGGCCCTGAGCTAAGGGGGTCAACATGGCCATATGAAAATGGGAAGCTCCCCACTCATAGTGATGGCAGTGCCCCCTCCCCAGCTGCCCTTTCTGGTGGCTCTGAGCTAATGGGGTCAACATGGCCGTATGGAAATTAGAAGCTCCCCACTCTTAGTGATGACGTTGCTATTGTATCGTCCTCACCAGTCCAACAACATGATTTCTGAGTGAACTATGACACAAGAGCGACTTCTTGGCCTTCCTTCAGGTTTGAAAATCATCTGGTGAGTCATCTATTAGAAATATGGATTCAACATGTGTTCTTTCTTCTGGAAAAGAAATAGACCCAATAGCAATTATGGCTTCCTGAGCACCTGTTCTTGAGAGACATCATACTGGCTCTTTGTATCATTCTGCCTCTTAAACTTCTCAACTAGGGTGTAGATATTTTTAGGCACATTTTCAGGTGGTTAGACAGGGACTCGGATGATATGAGTCACAGAGGATTTTAGTGTCAGAAACCTAAGTGGGATCCCCAAATTGACTCCAAATCCCTTGTTGTTCCATACAGGGTACTATTTCCCTCTTATCTCTGGTCTTCTCGATCTGGAAACCTATCAAGTATCAGGATTTTCTTGTCATGTGGACAACTGGAACGAATTCAGCGGGCCTTTTCACCTCTGCCCATGGTGATCATTAAGATCATTATCTCAGTGGAGGACCTCTGGGTAAGATACTCAAAGATCCTTAGGAATAGAGACAGTATAATATTTTTCTGGTATTAAAGTTACTGAAACCAACTATCTTTCTTAGTCCGTTCAGGCTCTGGTATGTTCAGAGGGTGCTGTAAAACAGGTCTGAAATAGTATTTAAAAACACTCAGCTCAGCCTCTTCTACAAAGTGAGCCAATGCTTATAAACATGGCTAAAATATTCCCTTACCTACGATGACTTCCCAGCCATCCTAGTGTTTATATGGTATGACTGTGACTTACATTAGTCAACATTTGCAGAGAAAGAACTTAGTGCATCCAGGGGGCACTTCATGTTGAAATTAGTTTGTGACAATGAGCTACTGTGTTTTCTTCTGCAGTCCAAGGGAATGGTGCCAGACATCTCTAAGGTGTCTAGCAGTTCTACAATTCCGATTTTAAGTGGTCTATGTGCTTCAGAGATTTGGGCAGGAAAAGGGCAGGAGTCCAGAGACTGTGAACACTTCTGTTACCTGTGCTGACCATGGAGCAGGTAGCCTTCTGTGGGCATCATTTTGATTTCTTGGTACTCTTGTGAAAGGTGCTTTTGTCTCAAATTCCTCCTTTTTAGGAGTAATTATAATGATGAAAGTAATTTTTATCTTATATCATCTGTGGGCCCTGATCCTGGGATCCCAGGGAAGCTGTCCTTTAACATTTTACCTGGCTCAAAATGACTAGGCAACACCTCAAAGCATGGGCCTTGTTTCTGCCCCAAGCACGTTGTACATCTGCTTTGAGAAGAAAACAATAACCAAAAATGCCAACATAAAGATAAGAAAAAATAAAGAACCTCTCTGGCTCCCATAAGATTAAAGTCATACTGACATGTACATAGTGAAAACATAAGAAAGAGTCTGTCACTTTCTGGAATCTAAGAAGATCCTCATTGTGGTGTGTAACTCTGTATGTAAAACAAAACAGAAAAAAATATATAAGCCTGCCCCAAAAGTTCCTTCCCCGGAGCACTCCCTTCTTGGTGAAGATTGTGTCTGCCAGGCAGCTGTCCTGACTTGGGTTTGAATAAAGGTCTCTTCCTTTCTCTCTAAAATGTTTTTAAAAGTTCATTCACGCAATGTCGGCAATAACAGTGTTTTCTATTTAAGTGAGAAATAAATGTTCCACTCTAGTTGCATTGGGAATAGATGAATTGAGGGTTTCCTTAGAAGAGTAAGCCTGCTTTCCAGAAAAGGCAAGGTCATTGGTCTATTGAGAATGAAGATAATTACTGCTAAACAACATATATGTGTTACCCCTTCGCCCAGAAACCGAAGCAGATGTGCAGGCTTTAGGTCAGAGGTGCCTTCTTCTCCCCACCTGACAGCAATTCTCTGCTCTGGCTCCAAGAAACCCGAGGTTTTGAACATCACCATCTGAGTCAGTGAGGCAGCTTGTCACAGGACGCCAGTGTTCAGAGAAAGCGCAGGTATGTTTGGCAAAATGTCCTAACTATGTCAGGGCTGGAGGTACAACCTCTCATTATCCCAAAACCTCCTGGGCTTTTCTCTTTTCTCTAGTTGAGCCACAAAGTAAAATTGAAGTAGCTGTCAGCATTCTGGGTTTGGTGCAAGAATTACTTAGTTTCCCTGCAGGTAGAACTTTGCAGGGGATCACAATTTCTCTGTCCATTTATTGCTTACAAATGTATTTTGACCATCTGTTTCCTAGGAACCCTCTTTTATTAGAAAGGGAAGGTGAGATTCACTCTGTGCCTGTTTGTAACATCTAATTTGTTCCTTCATCTAACAGTGTTTATTCAATTGGGCCTACGATATGGTTGAGTGGCCAGCATCTAGAGTTATGTGGCTTTATTCATCTGATACAGACTTGGGTGATGTCCTTTGACAAAGGTGATGTTTCATCATTGATTAGTTTATCCATCAGAAGAGTTAAAATTAGGGTGGAGGGAAAATTCAAAATTATCCAAAGCGGCCTGTTCCTGTTTAAAAGTTGAGCTTGTCTTTCTAGTTTTACTAAATGTATTATCTCGATATTTTGAGGTGCCATATTCTCTCTGTAGTTTCTTTGGTGGTGGAGTAAGAAGAAGAGTCTGGGAATTCTTTGGGATAGTTAAATGCTGGTGGCTTCAAGGGGCTTGGCGTCAGGATCCTTGGGGTGAAGTCTGCAACTGCTTGCCTGACCCTGGGTGCATCTCCCAGAGGTTTTGTTTCCTCTTATGAAATTGTCGGCAGATAATGTTCTGCTTGAAGGGGAACCCTCCCATCCTGTTGGTGGGAATGCAAAGTGGTGCAGCCAGTCTGGGAACAGTTGGGGGTTCCTCAAAAAGTTAAACATTGAACAACCCCATGATCCAGCAATTGCTCTCCTAGGTATTTACCCAAAGGATACTAAATTGCAGATTCAAAGGGGGAACATGCACCATGATGTTTATAGCAGCAATGTCCACAGTAGCCAAACTATGGAGAGAATCCCAAAGTCCATGCACTGATGAATGGATAAAGCAAATGTGGGATATATATATATATATATATATATATATATATATATATATATATATATATATATATATATATATATATATATATATAATGGAATATGACCCAGCTTCAAAAAGAATGAAATCTTACCATTTGCAAGGATGTGGATGGATCTAGAGTGTATTAAGCTAAGCAAAATCACTGAGGAAGGACAAATATCCTATGCTCTCACGCTTGTGGAATTTCAGAAAGAAAACAGAGGAACAGAGTTGAAGCGTGATGAGAGAGGCAAACAAGGCATAGACTCAACCTTGGAGAACAAACTGAGTGTTGCTGCAGGACAGGGGCATAGGGTAAGAGTTAAATGGGTGAGGGGTATTAAGGAGGGCACTTGTGATGAGCACCGGGTACTCGATGCAGGTGAGGAATCACTAAATCCTACCCCTGAAGCGAATATTCCATCGCATGTGAACTAACTGGAATTTAATAAAAGAAGAATGGAAAAAGTGTTCTGCTTCATGAAGAGTGAGGTAAAATTGTAGTGATTTGGGCTGTAGTCTTCTCTAGATGATAGTTGTAAAACACCCTGTTGTAGGATACACTAGTTTCTTATCACATAAGGAGTCCTCAGAAAGCTGCAATGAAAGATTCAGGTCTCAGAGCATGTTCATGTTCCACTGATATGTTGCAGTTTGCACAGGTAGGAAAGAAGGTGGAGAGAAAGGCAACAGAAGGGGAAAGGAGGTGTGAACCTTTCATTAGTTAGTGTTATAGCTTTCTCATGAAAGCCTTGCGCCAGTGTGATTTTGGAAGCAGAGAGGTAATCCGGGAGCTTTGCAGGAGACGGGGGAGTTCCAGGTCTGGGTAAAGCTGACAGGGGTCCCAGGGGAGAGATGAAAGCATTCTACAGTAGGGTGTGGGCAGGGTGGGCTCCAGGGGTGGCTGTGGGTCTCCTGGGTGAGAGTTGTGACAGGTGAGGGCTGTGTGCAAGTTCCTGGCTGAGGACAAGTGAGGCACAGGCGGAGAGCTGGCAGAGAACCCTCTTCTGGGCCACCAGCCTCACCCAACACACACAGCCTCAACTTCTGTCTCTGTCACTCCAATTCAGACTTCTCCGAAGGTGAGTGAGAACACATCAAGAGCATTCTGAACAGAAGGGAAAGCATGTGCAAAGGCTCTGGGGCAGGAGAATTCCAGGTATGTCCAGGAGCAGCAAGAAGGCCCTGTGGCCACAGGAGACAGCTTAGGACATGAGCTCAGAAAGGTGACAGAGGGTGACAGAAAGCCATTCCAGGGCTATAACCCCATGAGACCCTGTTTCACTGGGCCATCCTGGCGACAGTGTTGAGAACAGATGACAGAGGGTTGAAGATGGCAAGGCAGGTCAATGACGAAGCTTTTCCAGGAACTCAGGCACTGTGGACCAGACAGGTGGCCTTGGATGGAGTGGTTAGACCTCTTGTGGGTCCATTTTGAAGATGGAGCTCACAGGATTTGCTGATGGGTTAGCTATTAGGAGCAGGAGAATGGAGGAATTGGGGTAACTCCCAGCTGTTGTGGGTTGTCCTGATCTAGGGGAAGGAGAGGGTTTCTGGGGGTAGGAGGTAGTCTGTGTTCCGCATGCTGAGGAAGGTGCCTTTCCCGGTGGATCTGCTGAGGTTTTTGTCTGGGAGAACCTTTCACATATCCTCCCTCAGCAATGCTTAAGTACAAGTATCCCCCACTTTTTAAACGTTTACAGTAAGACACTGGGCATTCTTGAAAGAACTATATTTATTACCCAGCGTCAGTAAGAGGAAGAGACCTGAAGAGGATTTCCCTCTTATGAAAAAAGGTGAACAGTGAGAATCGCGTTCAGCATCTGTTTGGGGGAGAAGCAGGACAGAGGAGGCGTGCACCCTAACCAGCTCCTTCCGCTTGGAACCGCACTCCGCATCCAGCCACCAGCACTTTGAATTGTGTCTGTGAGCCTCTGCTGTGCTTTATCTTCATTTATGCTGGTCCTCCGTTAGAAACTTGTGTCGTGAGGCCTAAGAAAAGCCAAAGAGAAGGAATTTTGGAGTCTGAGGACACTGTCTAATTGTTCCGTGTAAATTAATGGCCATTCCTTCTTGACACCATTTCTGCTGTGCAAGGTTTCTCAGAAGCCCTGTACTTTCAAAGAGCAGGGAAACCTATACCCCATGCTGCGGGGTTAGTTTTAGTCTCCATGCTGGACAGAACATTTCATGACTGTCGGGTTTTCTCACTCAAACATTGAGACTTTGACCGCCTTCACCCGTTTCTACCACCCCATCCCCGAATCTGGCACCTACAAATCTGCTCTCAGTATCCATGTGTTCAGTATTTGTTTATTCCATGTGGAATGTACATGAGAGCATCCGGTATTGGTCTTTCTGTGTCTGAGTTACTTGGAATAAGGCCCCCAAGGTCTGTGTTTCCATGTCTGGTTCTTGTGAATAATGCTGCAGTGAACGTGGGAGTGCATCTGTCTTTTTGAGGCAGTATTTTTGTGTTCTCTGAATCAATACTCATTAGAGCCATTACTGGGTCATGGGGTAGTTGTATTTATTTTTTCAGGAACCTCCATACCGTTTGTCACAATGCCTGCACCAATTTCTATTCCCACCAACAGTGCACAGTGTCTCTTCGTCTGCACACCCATGACCCCACTTTTTGTCTGTCTCTGGGACAATTGGTGTTCCAGCAGTTGTGAGGGGATAGCTTATTTTGGGTTTGACTGATGTTTCCCTGACGTTGATTAGTGATGTCGAACAACTTTTTCTGTCTGTTGGCACCTGTGTGCCATCTTTGGAAAGTATCTATTCACATATTCCCCCCATTTCTTATACCGTTTTTTTTTTATTGTTTTGATTTGTATGAGTGTTGTGTGTATTTTGGATATTAGCGTCTTCTCACACATGATTCACAGATATTTTTTTCTTATTGGGTCAGTGGCCTTTTAAGTTTTTGCTGGTTTCTTTTGCCATGTGGAAGATTTCAGTTTGATGTTGTTCCACTTGTTTATTTTTGCTTTTGTTGCCTTTGCATTTGGTGTCTGATCTGAAGACTCTTTGCCAAAACTAATGTCGAGAGACTTAGTACCTGTGTCTTCTTGGAGGTTTATGGATTTAGGTCTTATGTTCAAATCATTCATCCATTAAAAATTTTGTGTGTGGTGTAAGAAAGTGACCCAGTTATATTCTTCTGCATTTAGTGTCCAGTTTGTCTGTTACCGCTCACTGAAGACACAGTCCTTCCCTCATGGCATATCTTCTGCTGCTGTGTTGTAAGTTAGGATCATCTACGTGTGGGTAAGTTTCTGAGCTTTCTGTTCTGTTCCACTGACCTGGTGTCTGTGTTTATGCCAGTACCATCCTGTTTTGACGACAACAGCTTTGTAATCTAGCTTGAAATCCAGGAGTGTGTTGACTGCACCTTTCTTTCTCCAGGTTGCATTGGGTATTTGGGGTCTTTAGTGACTCCATACAATTTTAAGGACTATTTTCTATTTCCTCGAATAATGCCACTGGAATTCAGATAGGGATTTCATCACATCTGTCGATTACTTTGGGTACGATGGACATGTTCACATAATTAACTCTTCCAGTTAAGGAACATGGTGTATGCTTCCATTTGTTTGTGTTGCCTTCCAAATCTTTGACCCATACATTCCGCCCCCCTCGACACACATGTTTTTCGTTTCTTTTCTGCCATGTGTTGAGTGTACTATGTCTTTCTCATTTCTGGTTACTTTTATTCCTAGATTATTTTTGATGCAATTGTAAATGGCATTGCTTTTTAAATTTCTCTTTGCGATAGTGTGTCATCAGTATACAGAAATGCAAGAAGTTGGGTCATCTGGGTGGCCCCATAGGTGAAGCGTCTGCCTTCAGGTCAGGTCATGATCTCAGAGTTATGGGATTGAGCCCCGTGTTGGGCCCCCGCTTAGCAAGGGTCTGCTTCTCCCTCTTTCTGACACTCTCCCTGCTCGTGCTTTTTCTCTTCCTGTCAAATAAATAAATAAAATCTGAAAAGAAATAAAGACAATAGGTCTCTGTATATTGACATTATATCCTGCAGCTTTCTTGAATTTGTTTATTCTAACAGTTTTTTTTTGTGTGTGTGTGTGTGTGGAATCTTTCGGGATTTCATGTCATTTGCAAATAGTGACAGTTTTCCTGTATGGATTTCATATCTTTCTCTTTCTTTAAAATGATGTTAGTCACCCTACAGTACTTCATTTGTTTTTGATGTAGTGTTCCATGATTCATTGTTTGCATATAACACCTAGTGCTCATTATGACACGTGCCCTCCTTAATACCCATCACCAGGATAACCCATTCCCCTACGCTCCCTTTCTGCAACCTTCAGTTTGTTTCCCAGTGTCAGTAGTCTCTCATAGTTCATGTCCCCCTCTCATTCCCCCTCTTCACTTTTCCTCTCCTTCTCCTAATGTCCTCCATGCTATTCCTTCCATTCCACATAGGAGTGAAACCATATGATAATTGTCTTTCTCTGCTTGACTTAATTTCACTTAGCATAATCCCCTCCTGATCCATCCACGTTGGTGCAAATGGTGGGTATTCATCCTTTCTGATGACTGGGTAATATTCCATTGGACAGATGAACCACATCATCTTTGTCCATTCATCTGCTGAAGGACATCTTGGCTCCTTCAACAGTTTGGATATTATGGACATTGCTGCTATGAACATTGGGATACTGGTGCCCCTTCTTTTCATTACTGTGTGTCTATGGGGTAAATACCCAGTAGTGCAATTTGTGGGTCGTAGGATAGCTCTGTGTTTAACGTCTTGAGGATCCTCCATATTGTTTTCAAAAGTGGCTGTACTAGCTTGAATTCTCATGAGTAGTGTAAGAGGGTTCCCCTTTCTCCACATCACCTCTGACTTTCTTTTATTTCTGTCTTGTTAATTTTTTTTCAAGATTTTATTTATTTATTCCACAGAGATAGAGAAAGCCAGCGAGAGAGGGAACACAAGCATGGGGAGTGGGAGAGGAAGAAGCAGGCTCATAACAGAGGAGCCTGATGTGGGGCTCGATCGCATAATGCCAGGATCATGCCCTTAGCCGAAGGCAGACACTTAACCTCTGTGCCACCCAGGTGCCCCCTGCCCTGTTAATTTTAACCATTCTAACTGGTGTAAGGTGGTATCTCATTGTCGTTTTATTTGTATTTGCCTGATGGCAAGTGATGTGATGCATTTTTTCATGTGTCTGTTGGCCATTTGTATGTCTTCTCTGGAGAAGTATCTCTTTGTGTCTTCTGCCCATTTTTTGGGCGTTGAGTTAGAGAAGTTCTTTATAGATCTTGGATACCAGCCCTTTCTCTGTAATATCATTTGCAGATATCTTCTTCGATTCCATAGGTTGCCTTTTTCTTTCGTTGATCGTTTGCTTTGCCGAGCAGAAGCTTTTTATCCTGATGAAGTGCCAATAGTTCATTTTTGCTTTTATTTCCTTTGCCTATAGAGACGTGGCTTGCAAGAAGTCGTTGTGTCCAAGGTTGAAGAGTTCTTTTGATTTTGATATGAGACAGGAATCCAGTATCTTATTTTCCTGATTGTATTCGAGTCCTCTGTCTTTGTTGGTGAGTCTAGCTAAGTTTGTCAGTTTTGTTTATCTTTCCAAAAAGGCAGCTTTCATTTTCATTGTTTATTTTTTTGTCTTTTTAGTCTCCATTGGATTTCTTTATGCATTCCTTTTTCTTATTTCCTTATTTCTACTAATTTGGGGCTTTGTTTGTTGTTTTTTTTTTCTACTTCTTTACCATATAAATCAGGTTGTTTATTGGAGAGCATTCTCATGGATTGATGAAGACTTGAATTTCTATGAATGTCCCCCATAAAGCTACTTTTGCTGCATCCCATAAGTTTTTGTAGTTTGTCTTTTGCATCAGTGTCAAGGTACTTCTAAAATTTTTTTTGATTTCTTCTTTGACTGTTGGTTGTTCAGTAGCATGTTGTTAAGTCTCCACATATTTTTTTAAGATTATTTGAGTATCTGACAGAGAGTGAGACAGTGAGAGGGAACGCAAGCAGGGGGTAGGGAGAGGGAGAAGCGGGCTTCCCACTGAGCAAGGAGCCTGCTTCGGGGCTAGATCTCAGGATCCTGGAATCACGACCTGAGCTGAAAGCAGATCCTTAACGACTGAGCCACCCAGGCCCCCCAATCTCCACCTATTTTTGACTGTCCCATTTTTTTCTTGAGACTGATGTCTAGTTTCATATCATTGTGGTTGGACAAGATTTGAAGCAGAGGTGAAGAGAGCATTCAGATGAAAGGTTTGTTTCCTGGAAGGTTTTCTGAGGGCAGACCATGAGTTCACTGGGGATGGAGGATGGTTTTGTGAGACGGGGGTTGGGGTTAACCCTTGTTAGAATTACTGACTACTACCATGCAGGCTGTGTGCTACCGTTCACACCATAGTCCTGATGGACTTGTACTTCATTAGAAATATTTTCTAGGAGGTGTAGGCATAGCCTTCTCTAAAAGAAAGGTGCCATGTGGGTTTATGGAATGACCCCAGGTCAGCAACCAGGATGTATGGTATTGTGGGGGATGAGAAACAGGCTTTCTGTGGGAAGTGACAGAAATGGGGTATGGTGAGCTCCATGACCATAGGTGAGGTCCCGAGTGACCCACTGGGTGTTGGGTTCTGTGGATCTGTCTCATCAGGTGCTGTGGAATTCAGGGACACCCTCCTGTCTGTGGATTTGTATGGAGACAGGTAGGCATCAGTGTCTGGCCAGGCACGAGGGTCGCACTGGACCACCACCAGAGGTGCAGCGTGCGGTGGAACCACTGCTTGGTTTCCACGAAAGCTGACCAGGGTCTGTGACCGTGATTCCTAGCAGCTGCAAGGGGAGAGGAGGCCGGAGGTGGTGCACACTTCCTAGAGTTGTGGTCAGGACTAGTCTGGAACTGACTGAAGTCAGCCACACCTGGCACAGAAGGCACCCAGTCAGTGTAGCTGTGGGCACTGCTCCGATGGTACTTCAGGCTGGCTCAATGCTGCCACCTCCTGCTTTTCATCATCATCTTCAAGGTCATGTGCCTCTGCTCTTGCCCCATGGCCTCCGGGGTATTGTCCGTCCTCCATCTGGCCCTCGTCCCTGGTGCCCTGTGCAGTCCGATGCCAGGGTAGCCTTCTCGAGACAAACATCTGGCCCTGATGGAATACTTCCATGGATCTCGTGTGATGCGAGGTTGATGCCCTGCCCTGGAAGAGGGCTGCAGTTTCCCAATCAGGAGAGCCATGTCTCCCTTTTCAGCATGGCCTCCCCTCCCCTCAGTCTTCTTCAGGGAAACTCTCCCAATTCCTGAGACAACAGCTCTGAACTTAAAAATGAATGTTATTTTACATATCTCTATGGCTTAGTTCATCTATGGCATGTCTTTCAACCCCGTTAGTGGTTTTTTTTTTTAGCAGTTCTGAAGGGCTGTCTGCTCAAGGAGGGGATAACCTGGGTGGGGCAGCTTTCCCTCTCATCTCCCTCAGCATGTCTCTGAGCCCTGGGGACAGCTGTCCCACTGAGGATTGAGGGACCCGAGAGAGCCCATCCTGAGCCCAGGCTGTGTCAGCTCATAGACTGATGTGTGTCGGAGCGGTGGGCAGATGGCATGGGCCAGGGGCAGGCAGTGTCTCCTTCTCATTCCTTCCCTCCCTTCCTCCCAGAGGTAGCTCAGAGCAGCCTTCAACCCCTGCATCTCCAGATCCTTTGACCTGTGCCTCCTGTGTTCAGCTGGTGACCTTGGAGTTTCGCATGGATTCTACCTCCCGTACCCTCTCCTGTAGCAGTTCCTGGATCAGGGGAGGGTTCCGACCCTTGTCTGTTTTTTATCTTCTTCCTGTCCCGCACCAAGCCCACCCACCTTTGCATCTTCCATGTATGTGCTTGGAAGCACGCCCATCCACAGGGAACCTATTAGCCAAATGGATCCAGGCAATGAACATTGAAGTAGAGATCCAGGATCCATAATAAACCTGCTCTGAAACCTGTCCCAAAGTCTGTGACTCTCTCACACTGAAACAGAAACAATAATAGCTTTCTGGACTGTGATGTGACATGTGTCTCTACTTCCAATCTTGAATGCATAGGTGGTGAACCTGGACAGAAAAGGACCATGGCTCCCGTGGGCTGGGATCCACGGTAAGAGCTCAGTGAAATATGAATTTGAGGCATGAGGTGAATAATTATTGTAGAGTGAATCCTCCCAAGTAGGGCTTATGCACATTGCACAGGAAAAGTTTTTTCAAAGAGGTTCCTGAAAGAGAAATATTTTTAAAAATTTTATTTTAATTCCAGTAGAGCTAACATACAGGGTTACATTCGCTTCAGGTGTACAATAGAGTGATTCAGTAATTCTATATATTACTCAGTGGTCATCAAGAAAAGTGTCCTCTTAATCCCCTTCATCTATTTCACTCATCCCTCTATCCACCTCCTCTCTGGTAACCATCCGTTTGTTCTCTATTGTTAAGAGTTTGTATTTTGGTGCGTCTCCTTTTTCTCTTTTAGTTATTCATTTTTGTTTGTTTCTTCAATTCCCCATAAGAGTGACATCGTATGGGATTTGTCTTTCTCTGACTGACTGATTTTAGTAAGGATAATACTCTCTAGCTCCATCCATGTGTCTGCAAATGGCAAGGTTTCATTCTTTTTCAAGCCGAGTAATACTCCATTGTATGTGTGTATGTGTGTGTGTGTGTGTGTGTGTGTGTGTGTGTGTGAGTACACACATCTATCATCTCATTTGTCTATTTTTCTACAGACACTTGGGTTGCTTCCATATTGTGATATTGTAAATAATGGTGCAAGAAACATAGGGGTGCACGTATCCTTTTAAGATACTGTTTTCCTATTCTTTGGGTAAATACGAGTAGTGTGATTGTTGGATCCTAGGGTAGTTCTATATTTAATTTTTTGAGGAACCTTCATACTGTTTTCCACAGTGGCCACCACAGTTTGCATTCCCACCCACAGTTCGCTAGGATTCCCCTTTATCCACATCCTCCCAACACCTGCTCTTTGTTGTGCTTTTGATGTTAGCCATCTGACAGGTTTGAGGTATTACCTCATTTTCCTTTGGATTTACATTTTCCTGATGATGGGTGATGGTGAACATCTTTTCACGGGACTGTTGGCCATTTGTATTTCTTCTTTGGAGAAATGTCTGTCCATGTCTTCTGCCTATTTTTTAACTGGAGTATTTGTTTTTTGGGGGGTCGAGTAGTATCAGTTGTATATGTTTTGGACACTATCCCTTCATTGCATATGATCTTTGCAAATATCTTCTCCCTTTGAGTAGGTTGTCTTATTATTTTTACATTTTCATTGTTCTTCTGCCATGTGGAAACTTTTTATTTTGCTGTATTCCCAATAGTTTATTTTTGCTTTCATTTCCTTTGCCTCAGGACACAGTCTAGAAAAACGTTGGTATGCTCCATGTCAAGAAGTTACTGTCTTCCCTCCTGTAGGATTTTTATGGATTCAGGTCTCATATTGAGGTCTTGAAACTGTTTTGTGTTTGTCTTTATTGTGTAAGAAAGCAGTCTAATTTCATTCTTTTTTGCGTAGCTGTGTAGTTTTCCCAACACCATTTGTTGTAGAGACCGTCCTTTTCCCTTTTGATATCGTTGCTTGCTTTGTGGAAGATTCATGGACCATATAATTGTGGGTTTCTGTCTGAACTTGTATCCTGTTCCTTTGGTCGCTGTGTCTATTTTTGTGCTGTACTCTCTTGTTAGGATGACTGCAGCTTTGTAGTATAACCTGAAATCTGAAATTGTGAGTCCTCCAGCTTTGTTTTTCTTTTCCACATTGCACTGGCTGTTTGGAATCTTTAGTGGTTCCATATAAATGTTTAGGATTGTTTATTCGAGGTCTTTTGTTCTTTAATTTAAATTCAATTAGCCAGCTTACAGTACACCATTAGTTTCAGATGTAGTCTTCAATAAATTTTCAGTCGTGTGTAACACCCAGTGCTCATTGTATCGTGTGACCTCCTTAATGCTACTCACCCAGTTACCCCCCCCCCCAACTTCTCCTCCAACAATCATCAGTTTCTTATGATAGTAAAGAGTCCATCATGGGTTTTCTCCCTCTCTGATGACTTCCCATTCTGTTTTCCCTTCCTTCCCCTATGGTCTTCTTCCTTGTTTCTGATATTCCACATAGGAGTGAAAGCATATGATCATTGTCTTTCTTTCATTGGCTTATTCCACTCAGCATAATACCCTCCAGCTCCACCCAGGTCAGTGTGATGGTAAGTATTCATCCTTTCTGATGGCTGAGTAATATTCCATTATATATATGATCCACATCTTCTTTATCCATTCATCTATCCATGGTCATCTGCACTCCTTCCACAGCTTGTCTATTATGGATATTGCTGCTATGAACTCTGTGGTGCATGTGTCCCGTCTTCACTACCTGTCTCTTTGGGGTAAATACCCACTAGTGCAATTGCTGGGATATAGGGTAGCTTTATTTATAACTTCTTGAGGAAGCTCTGTACCATTTTCAAGAGTGGCTTCACTGGACTGCATTCGTACAGGGGTGTAATAGGGTTCCCGTTTCTCCACATCCTCTCCAACATGTATAGTTTCATGTCTTCTTTTTTTTAGATATTCGGCCTCGTGTGATATGGCATGTATAGGGGTTTAGATTTGCATTTCCCTTAAGCGAAGTGATATGAAGCATTTATGCATGTATATTTTGGTCACCAGTACTTCGTCATCAGTGAAGTGACTTCCCATTTTAATCCATCTCAAGACCTAAAGCTGGGTAAGGCACTGAACCTGGATAATGCCATCAGTTGGAAGTGTGGAGAATTTCAAAAGATCTCCGTGAAGAGCAAGTTCCAAGTTCAGTGTGAAGCTACTAATTGGATCCAGGGACATCTCTGAAAGTGGGGGTTGCCTGGGATGGGCTGAAGGGGGACCCTCTGATTTTACTATGAATCCTTGCTGCAGCCCCAAATGACAGTTTCCTGCTGTGGGGCAGGCTGAGTCCTCTAGTCCTGCAGAGGTGAGCCCAATGCCTGGTGCCTTGGAGGCAGGCAAACGGGGAGGGACCTCAGCAGAAGACCCAGGGTTAGGTTAGGCCTCAAGGACAGCAGGTCTGAACTGCCCAGTGCTCAGAGAACTCTCATGCCGAGTGAGATGAGGGCACAAGGGCGGGTGAGTGTGAGCCTTGGGTTTCATCCGGAAGGGCCCACAAAGGTCGGGGTTCACCAGAAAGGGCTCTCAGGGTGTGCCCCAATTCTCTTGCCCTGACTGCTCATTGTGCACCAAAATGGTACAGTTTACTGTGGGCTGCAGGCTGAGTCCTACGGTGGGGCTTGGGTGTCCCCAATCCCCCGGAGTGTGGTGCCAGGACCCTGGGGAGGGGCCCCTCTCTGCCCAACCTAGGGTAAGGGTTAGGGTCCAGGAGCCCGGCAGGGACAATCTGCAGGCTGTGCAGTGAGCTTTGTGGAGGGCTGAGAGGAGGCCATGGGGGTGGGTGAGCATGGGCCTCAGGGTTGGGGCACGGGGGGCTGCCAAAGGTGGGGACGGGCTCCGAGGGCCTCCCCAAGTTCTTGTGCCCTGTAGGCTCCATAGAGCCCCAAGGGGCAATGTTTCCTGTCGGGTGGCAAGCTGAGCCCCCGGTGGGGTATAGGTATCCCAATTCCCTGGGGCTGCGGTGTAAGGCTCCTTGGGAGACCCCCACACCCGCGGCCGACCTAGGGCTAGGTTTAGGCCCCAGGAGCCCCGCAGGCCCGATCTGCTGGCTGTATGTTGAGCTACACGGGCTGAGGTGAGGGTGTGTGGAGGGTGAGCATGGACCTCAGGGTTGGGGTGTGGGAGGCCGCCGAAGGTCGCTGGTGGCTCAGGAGTGCCCTCATGGTTCTCCCACCCTGAATGCTCTATGGCCTCCCAAGGCACACGGTTTCCTGTGGGGTGGCAGACTGAGTCCTGCGGTGGGGCTCAGGTGTCCTGAATCCCCGTGGCTGTGGCTACAGACTCCTGGGGAGGGGCCCCTCCACAGATGAACTAGGGTTAGGGTTGGGGCCCAGGAACCTCGCAGGCCAGATCTGCCCACTATGTGGCAAGCTCCGCCGCGGGCTGAGGTGAGGGTGCAGGGTGGGGTGAGCATGGGCTTCAAGGTTGGGTTTAGGGATCACTGAAGTTCGCCGGGGGCTCTGGGGGCCCTCCTGGTTCTCCCGCCCTGAATGCTCTACAGCCTCCCAAGGGGCACGGTTTCCTGCGGGCTGGCAGGCTTTGTCCTGCAGTGGGGCTCAGGTGTCCCCAGTCCCTGGGGCTGCGGCACCGGGCCCCAGGGGAGGGGCCGTACCCAGCCGACCTAGGGTCAGGTCTAGGCCCCAGGAACCCGGCAGGCCTGATCTGCCGGCTCTGCGATGAGCTCGGTGGCAAGCTGAAGGGAAGGCGTGGGGCAGGATGAGCGTGGGCCTCAGGGTTGGGGTGTAGGGGGCCGCCGAGGATCGCTGGGGGCTCAGGGGGCCCTACCAATTCTCCTGCATGGGATGCTCTGTGGCGCCGCAAGGGGCATGGTTTCCTGAGGGGTGGCAGGCTGAGTCCCGTGGTGGGGCTCAGGTGTACCCAACCCCGGGGGTTAGGGTACGGATTAGGGTATGGGTTAAGGTTAGGGTATGGGTTACGGTTAGGGTATGGGTGAGGGTAGGTGTTAGAGTTAGGGGAAAGAGAGGGTACGGGTTAGGGTTGGGTTTAGGGGTTACAGGTTAGAGGTTATGCGTTAGGGTACAGATAAGGGTTTAGGGTACGGGTTAGGGTTTAGGGTTTGGGGTTAGGGTGGGGTTAGGGTTGGAGTATGGGTTACATTTAGGGTATGGGTTAGGGTTAGGGTACGGGTTAGGGTACGCATTAGGGTACGGTTTAGGGTACGTGTTAGGGTACGGCTTAGGGTAAGTGTTGGCGTACGGATTTGGGTATGGTTTAGGGTATGGGTTAGGGTTAGGGTATGGGTTAGGGTTAGGGTACAGTTTAGGGTTATGGTACAGGTTGGGTTACGGTTTAGGGTTGGGGTTAGGGTACGGGTTAGGGAACGGGTTAGGGATAGGTATAGGGTATGGTTTAGGGTTAGGGCATGGGTTAGGGTACGGGTTAGGGTACAGGTTAGGGTTAGGTATGGGTTAGGGTATGGGTTAGGGTCCGGGTTTGGGATAGTGTACGGGTTATGGTATGGGTTAGTGTACGGGTTAGGGTATGGGTTAACGTTAAGGGAAGGATACTGGTTAGGGTTAGGGTACGGGTTACGGTTTAGGGTTTAGGGTTACAGTTAGGGTACGGGTTAGGGTTAGGTTACGGGTTGGGTTAGGGTACGGGTTATGGTATGAATTAGGGTATGGGTTAGGGTCAGGGTTTAGGGTTTAGGGTTAAGGTTAGGGTTCAGGTTAGGGTACGGGTTAGGTTTAGGTTTAGGGTTAGTTTACGGGTTAGGGGTAGGGTTAGCTGAAGGGGTAGCGTTAAGGGGAGGGTTAGGGTTTGGGGTTTGGGGTTAGTGGTTAAGGTTAGGGTTTATTGTTTAGGGCTTCGGGATTAGGGTTAAGGTTTATGGTTTAGTGTTAATGTTAGGGTTTAGGGTTTAAGGATTAGGGTTTAGGGTTAGATTTAGGGTAGGGTTAGGGTTAGGGCAAGGGTTAGGGGTTATGGTTAGGGTTAGGGTTAGGGGTTAAGGTTTAGGGTTTAAGGTTAGGGGTTAGGGTTAGACCTCAGTAGGCCAGCAGGCCCGATGCACCGTCTGTGCGGCAAGCAGAGGAGTGGGCCTAGGTGAGGGTCCCGGCGAGCGGGAGTATGGTATCCAGCGTTTTGGAGTAGGGGCCTTTGAACGTTGCTAGAGGCTCGGAGGGCCCTGCCCGTTCTCCCGCCCTGAATTACCGGCGATGCCCCTAGCGGCTCCATTCACGGTTGGGCAGCAGGGTGAGTCCCACGCTGCGGCTCGGTGATCCCCAATCCCCGGCGTTGCAGTGCCAGGCCCCTTGGGAAGGGCTCCTTGTGGGCCGACCTAGGGTTAGATTTAGACCCCATGAGGCCGGCAGGCGTGATCCTCTGGCTAGGCGGCTAGAGGTGGGCGGGCCAAGGTGGAGGTGCTGGGGAGCGTGATGGTGGGCCCCAGCATTTTGGGGTGGGAGGCTTCAAATGTCGCCGGTTTCTCCACGGCCCTGTCCATTCTCCCACCCTGAATGACCGGTGGTGCCCCTAGCGGCCCGGGTGGCTGCGCTGTGGAGGGTGAGTCCAGCTCTGGGGCTTGGGGTACCACATCCCCGGCGTAGTGGCACCAGGACCCTTGGGAGGGGCCCCTGGGGCGACGACCTAGGGTTAAGGTTAGCCCCAAAAAGACCGTCAGGCCCAATCCGCACACTGTGCGGCGAGTGGAGGTGCGGGCCGAGGTGAGGGTGCTGGGGAGAGGAAAAGTGGGCCCAAGCATTTTAGCGCAGGAGTTCTTCGAAGGTCGCCGGGGGCTCAGAGGGCCCTGCCCCTTCTCCCTCCTTGAATGATCGGCGGCGCCCCTACTGGCCCAGTTGGCGGCAGGGCGGCAGGGAGAGTCTGGCGCTGGGGCTCGGGTGTCCCCAATCCCCGGTGTTGCAGTGCAAGGCCCCTTGGGAGGGGCCCCTCGTGGGCCGACCAAGTGTTAGAGTTAGCCCCCAGGATGCCAGCAGGCCTGATCTGCCAGGTGTGCGGCAAGCGGAGGGGCAGGCTGAGATGTGGGTGCTAGTGAGCAGGAGTGTGGGCCCAAGCGTATTTGCAAGTTGGCCTTCGAAGGTCGCCAGGGGCTCGAAGGGCCCTGCCTGTTCTCCCGCACTGAATGACCGGCAGCGCCCCTAGCAGCTCGGGTGGCGTCGGGGCAGCAGGGTGAGTCCGGCGCTGGAGCTCAGGGGTCCCCAGTCCCTGGCATTGCTGCGCCAGGCCCCTTGGGAGGTTCCCCTCGGGGGCCAACCTAGGGTTAGGGTTAGCCCCCAGGAGGCTGGCAGGCCCAATCCGCTGGCTGTGCAGCCAGCAGAGGGGCTGGCTGAGGTGAGGGCGCTGGTCAGCGGGAGCATGGGCCCAAGCATTCTGGCTCCTGGGGCCTTAGAAGTTCACTGGGACTGGGAGGGCCCTGTCCATTCTCCCGCCCTGAATGACCGGTGGTGCCCTAGCGGCCTGGGTGCCGGCGGGGATGCAGGGTGAGTCCGGCGCTGGGGCTGGGGGTCATCAATCCCCGGTGTTGTGGCGACAGGCCCCTTGGGAGGGGCCCTTTGGGGGCCAACCTAGGGTTAGGGTTAGCCCCCAGGAGGCCGGTAGGCCTGATCCGACAGCTGTGTGTTGAGCAGAGGGCGGGCCAAGGTGAGCAAGCTGGTGAGCAGGAACATGGGCCCAAGCGATTTGGTACGGGGGGCCTTCGAAGGTCGCCGGGGGCTCAGAGGGCCCTGCTCATTCTACCGACCTGAATGAGTGGCGGCGTCCCTAGCGGCCGGGTTGGCAGCAAGGCGGCAGGGTTTGTCTGGCGCTGGTGCTGGGGGTCCCCAAGCACCGGTGTGGCGGTGCCAGGTCCCTTTGGAGGAGCCCCCAGGAGGCCGACATGCGCAATCCGCCGGCTGTGCAGTTTGCAGAGGTGCAGGCCGAGGTGATGGCGCTGGCGAGCAGGAGCGTCGGCCCAGGAGTTTTGGCGCGGGGTCCTTCAAAGGTCGACGGAGGCTTGGAAGGCCCTGCATGTTCTCCCTCCGTGAATGACCGGCGGCGCCCCTAGCGGCCCGGGTGGTGCCGGGGCGGCAGGGTGAGTCCGGCGCTGGGGCTCGGGTGTCCCCAATCCCTGGCGAGGCGACGCCAGGCCCCTTGGGAGGGGCCCCTCGGGGGCCGACCTGGAATAGGTTTAGCCCCCAGGAGGCAGGCAGGCCTGATCCCCCGGCTGAGCGGGGTGTGGAGCGGTGGGCCAAGGTGAGGGTGCTGGGGAGCGGGTGCGTGCACCCAAGCGTTTTGGCGCAGGGTAACTTCGAATGTTGCCGGGGTCTCTGAGGGCCCTGCTCATTCTCCCGCGCTGAATGACCGGTGGTGCCAATAGCAGCCCAGATGGACGCAGGGCGGCAGGGTTAGTCCAGACCTGGGGCTCGGGGGTCCCCAATCCGTGGCGTGGTGACGCCAGGCCCCTTGGGAGGGGCCCCTCAGGGGTTGACCTAGGGTTAGGGTTAGCCCTCAGGAGGCCGGCAGGCCCAATCCGCCAGCTGTGCAGCGAGCAGTGGGGTGGGCCGAGGTGAGGGCGCTGGGGAGCAAGAGCATGGGCCTAAGCCTTTTGGTGCGGGGGGCCTTCGAATGTCGCCGATGTTTCGGAGGGCCCTACCCGTTCTCCCAACCTGAATAACCGGCGGCACCCCTAGTGTCCCGGTTGGCGGTGGGGCGGCAGTGTGAGTGTGGCGAAGGGGCTCCGGGGACCCCAGTCCCCAGCGAGGCGGCACCAGGCACCTTGGGAGGGGGCCCACCGGGGCTGACCTAGGTGTAGAGTTAGCCCCAAGGGGGCCGGCAGGCCAGATCTGCCAGCTGTGCGGTGAGCGGAGGGGTGGGCCGAGGTGAGGGCACTGGCGAGTGGGAGCGTGGGCCCAAGAGTTTTGGCAAGGGGGCTTTCGAAGTTTGCTGGGGGCTCGGAGGGCACTGCACGTTCTCCCGCACTGAATGACCGGCGGCACCCCTAGAGGCCAGGGTGGAGGCGGGGCTGCAGGGTGAGTCTGGCGCTAGGGCTAGGGCATCCCCAGTCCCTGGCGTGGCGACATCAGGCCCCTTGGGAGGGGCCCCTTGGGGGCCGACGTAGGGTTTGGAGTTAGTTCCCAGGAGGCCGACAGGCCCGATCCACCAGCTGTGTGGAGAGCGGAGTGGCGGGCCAAGGTGAGACGCAGCGGCAGGGTGAGTCCACAGCTGGGGCTTGGGGGTCTCAATCACTGGCGTGATGGCGCCAGGCACTTGGGAGGGGTCCCTCGGGGGCTGACCTAGGGTTAGTGTTAGCTCAAAGGAGGCCAGCAGGCCCGATACGCCGGCTGTGTGGAGAGCGGAGTGGCGGGCCAAGGTGAGGGCTCTGGGGAGCGGGATCGTTGGCTGAAGCGTTTTTGCACGGGGGTCTTCCAATGTCATCAGGGGCTCGGAGATCCCAGCCCGTTCTCCCGCCCTGAATGACCGGCGCCGCCCCTAGCAGCCTGGGTGGTGGCATGGTGGCAGGGTGAGCCTGGCGCTGCTGCTGAGCGTGCCCAAGCACAGGAGTGGCGGCTCCAGGACCCTTGTGAGGGGCCCCTCGGGGGCTGACACAGGGTTTGTGTTAGCCCCCAGGATTTCGGCAGGCCTGATCTGCCAGCTTTGCGGCGTGCAGAGGGGCAGGCCGAGGTGAGAGTGCTGGCAAGCGGGAGCGTGGGCCCAGGCGTTTTGGCGTGGGGGCCTTCGAAGATCGAGGGTGGCTCAGAAGGCCCTGTACGTTCTCCAGCCCAGAATGACCAGCAGCGCCCCTAGTGGCCCGGGTGGTGGCAGGGCAGCAGGCTGCATCTGGCGTTGTGGCTCAGGAGTCCCCAATCCTTGGTGTGGCAGCGCCAGGCCCCTCGGACGGGCCCCTCTGGGGCCGACCTAGGGTTAGTGTTAGCTCCTAGGAGGCCGACAGGCCCGATCCGCCAGTGGTGCGGCGAGCGGAGGGGTGGGCCGAAGTGAAGGCGCTGGCGAGCGGGAGCGTGGGCCCAAGCGTTTGGCACGGGGGGCCTTTAAAGATCGCCAGGAGCTCATAGAGCCCTGCCCTTTCTCCCGCCCTGAATGATCTGCGGCGCCCCAGGCGGCCCGCAAGGCGGCGGGGCAGCTGGGTGAGTCTGGCGCTGGGGCTCAGGGGTCCTCAATCCCCGGTGTTGCGGCGCCAGGCCGCTATGGAGGGGCCCCTCAGGGGCCGACCTAGGGTTAGGGTTAGCCCCCAGGAGGCCTGCAGGCCCAATCCGCCGGCTGTGCAGTGAGCAGAAGGGCGGGCCGAGGTGAGGGCGCTGGGCAGCAGGAGTGTGGGCCCAAGCGTTTTGGCGCAGGGGGATTTCAAATGTCACCAGGAGCTCGGAGGGCCCTGCCCGTTCTCCCATCCTGAATGACTGGTGGCGCCCCTAGAGGCCTGGGTGGCGGCGGGGCGGCAGGGTAAGTCCTGCGCTGGGGCTCGAGGGTTTCCAATCGCCGGCGTGGCGGCGCCAGTCCCCTTCGTAGGGGCCCCTCGGGCCCGATGTAGGGTTAGGGTTAGCCCCCAGGAGGCCGGCAGGACCGATCTGCCAGCTGAGTGGCAAGCGGAGGGGAGGGCCAAGGTGAGGGTAATGGCAAGCGGGAGCGTGGGCCCTAGCATTTTGGCACAGGGGGCCTTCAAAGGTCGCCAGGGGCTCGGAGGGCCCTTCCCGTTCTCCAATCCTGAATGACCTGAGGCGCCCCTAGCGGCCTGGGTGGTGGCGTGGCGGCAGAGTGAGTCCGGCACTGGGGCTCGGGCATCCCCAATCCCTGGCGTGGCGACGCCAGGCCCCTTGGGAGGGACTCGTCTGGGGCCGACCTAGGTTTAGGGTTAGCCCAAAGGATGCTGGCAGGCCCGATCTGCTGGCTGTGCAGTAAGCGTAGGGGCGGGCCGACGTGAATGCGCTGGTGAGCGGGAGCGTAGGCCCAAGCGTTTTGGACCGGGGGTCCTTCGAAGGTCACCGGGCCTTGGATGGCCCTTCCCGTTCTTCCGCTCTGAATGAGGACGGCGCCCCTAGTGGGCCGGGTCACGGAGGGGCGGCAGGGTGAGTCCGGCGATGGTGCTCGGGGGACCCCAATCCCCGGCGTAGCTGCGCCAGGCACCTTGGGTGGAGCCCCTCGTGGGCCGACCTAGGGTTAGGTTTAGACCCTAGGAGGCCGGCAGGCCCGATTCGTCGGCTGTGCGGTGAGCGGTGGGGCGGGCCAAGGTGAGGGTGCTGGAGAGTGGGAGCGTGGGCCCAAGCGTTTTGGCACGGGGGTCCTTCGAAAGTCGTCGGGGGCTCAGAGGGCCCTGCCCATTCTCCCGCCCTGAATGATCGGCGGCACCACTAGCTGCCCGGTGGGGGCGGGGTGGAAGGGTGAGCCTGGCACTGGGGCTCGGGGTTCCCCAATCCCCAGCGTTGCGGCGATAGGACCCTTGGGATGGGCCCCTCGGGGGCTGACCTTTGGATAGGGTTAGCCCCCAGTTGGCTGGCAGGCCCTATCTGCCGGCTGTGCAGCGATCGAGGGGCGGGCTGAGGTGAGCACGCTGGCAAGCGGGAGCGTGGGCGCAAGCATTTTAGCGCAGGGGGTCTTCGAATGTCACCGGGGGCTCAGAAGGCCCTGCCCGTTCTCCCGCCCTGAATGACCGGTGGCACCCCTAGTGGCCGGTGTGATGGCAGGCCGGCAGGGTGAGTCTGGAGCTGGGGCTCGGGGGTCCCCAATCCCCGGCGTGGCAGCGCCAGGCACTTGGGAGTGGTTCCTCGGGGGCCGACATATGGTTAGTGTTAGCCCAAAGGAGGCCGGCCGGCCTGATCCGCCGGCTGTGCAGCGAGCAGAGGGGTGGGCTGACGTTAATGCGCTGGCAAGCGGGAGCGTGGGCCCAAGCGTTTTGGCATGGGGGGCCTTCGAAGCTCACTGGGGGCTCGGAGAGCCCAGCAAGTTCTCCGGCCCTGAATGCCCGGGGGCGCACTAGCGGCCAGGGTGGTGGCGGGGAGGCAGGGTGAGTCCAGAGCTCGGGCTCGGGGGTCCCCAATACCCGGCGTGGCATTGCCAGGCCCCTTGGGAGGGGTCCCTCGGGGGCCGAGCTAGGGTTTTCGTTAGCCCCAAGGAGGCCGGCAGGCCCGATCCGCTGCCTCTACGGCGTGCAGAGGGGCTGGCCGAGGTGAGGGCACTGGCGAGCGGGACCGTGGACCCTAGGGTTTGGCGCCAGGAGACTTCGAATATCGGCGGGGGCTCAGAAGGCCTTGCCCGTTCTCCCTCCCTGAATGAACGGCGGCGCTCCTAGCAGCCTGGGTGGCGCCGGGGTGTCAGGGTGTGTCCGGCGGTGGGGCTTGGGGATCCCAAATCCCTGGCGTGGTGGCGCCAGGCCCCTTGGGAGGGGCCCCTCTGGGGCCGACCTAGCGTTAGGGTTAGCCCCCAGGAGGCTGGCAGACCCTATCCGCCAGCTCTGCCGCATGCGGAGGGGCTAGCCGAGGTGAGGGCGCTGGCGAGCGGGAGCATGGGCCCAAGCGTTTTGTCGCGGGGGACCTTCGAAGGTTGCCGGGGGCTCCGCAGGCCCTGCCCATTCTAACGCCCTGAATGAGGACGGCGCCCCTAGCGGGCCGGGTGGTGAGGAGCAGCAGCGTGTGTCCGGCGGTGGGGTTCAGGTGTCCCCAATCCCCAGCATGGCGGCGCCAGGCCCCTTGGGAGGGGCTCCTCTGGGGCCGACCTAGGTTTAGGGTTAGCCCAAAGGAGGCCGGGGCCCGATCCGCCGGCTGTGCGGAGAACGGACGGGTGGGGCGAGGTGAGGGCGCTGGCGAGCGGGAGCATGAGCCCAAGCGTTTTGGCGTGTCGGGCCTTCGAATGTCACCGGGGGCTCAGAGGGCCCTGCCCGTTCCCCAGCCCCGAATGAGGACGGTGCCCCTAGCGAGCCGGGTCGCAGTGGGGCAGCAGGGTGAGTTCAGCCCTGGTGCTTGGGGGTCCCCAATCACCCACGTGGCGGTGCCAGGCCCCTTGGGATGGGCCCCTCGGGATCCGACCTCGGGTTAGGGTTAGCCCCAGGAGGCCGGCAGTCCCGATCTGCCAGCTGTGCAGTGAGCGGAGGGGCGGGCTGAGGAGAGGGTGCTGGCGAGCAGGAGCATAGGCCCAAGTGTTTTGGCGCGGGGGGCCTTTGAAGGTCACTGGGGGCTTGGAGGGCCCTGCCCGTTCTCCCGCCCTAAATAACTGGTGGCATCCCTAGCAGCCCGGGTGGCGGCAGGGCGGCAGGGTAAGTAATGCGCTGGGGCTCGAGGGTCCCCAATCCCCGGCGTGGCATCGCCAGGCCCCTTGGGAGGGGCCCCTCGTGAGCAGACTTAGAGTTAGGGTCAGTTCCCAGGAGGCTGGCAGGCCCGATCCGCTGTCTGTGCGGCAAGAGGGGGGGTGGGCTGAGGTGAGCACGCTGGCATGCGGGACCGTGGGCCCAAGCGTTTGGGCGCAGGGGGCCTTCGCAGGTCGCCGGGGGCTCACAGGGCCCTGGCCGCTTTCCCGCCCTGAATGACCGGCAGCGCCCCTGGCGCCCCGGGTCGTGGTGGGGCGGCAGGGTGAGTCCGGCGCTGGTGCTCGAGGGTCCCCATGCCCCAGCGTGGCGGAGCCAGTCCCCTTGGGAGGGGCCCCTCGGGGGCTGATGTAGGGTTTGGTTTAGCCCCCAGGAGGCTGGCAGGCCTGATCCGCTGGCTGTGTGGCATGCGGAGGGGCTAGTCTAGGTGAGGGCGCTGGCGAGCGGTTCTGTGGGTCCAAGCGTTTTGGCGCGGGGGTCTTCAAATGTCGCCCGGGGCTCTGAGGGCCCTGCCCCTTCTCCCGCCCTGAATGAGGACAGCGCCCCTAGCGGGCCGGGTCACAGCGCGGAGGCAGGGTGAGACTGCCACTGGTGCTCGGGGGTCCCCAAGCCCTGGCGTGGCGGAGCCAGGCCCCTTGGGAGGGGCCCCTCGGGCGCCGACGTAGGGTTTGTGTTAGCTCCAGGAGGCCGGCAGGACCTATCTGTCGGCTGTACTGTGAGCGGAGGGTGGGTCGATGTGAATGCACTGGCGAGTGGGAGCATGGGCCCAAGCGTTTTGGCGAGCGGGCATTCGAAGCTTACCGGGGGCTCGGAGAGCCCTGCCCTTTCTAACGCCCTGAATGACCGGCGGCGCCCCTAGCAGCCCGGGTGGTGGCGGGGCGGCAGGGTGAGTCAGTCGATGGGCCTCAGGGGACCCCAATCCCAGGTGTGGTGGCGCCAGGCACCTTGGGAGGGGCCCCTTGGGGGCCAACCTAGGTTTAGGGTTAGCCCCCAGGAGGCCTGCAGGCCCGATCCGCCAGCTGTGTGGCAAGTGGAGGGATGGGCCGAGGTGAGGGCGCTTGCGAACGGGAGCTTGGGCCCAAGCGTTTTGGCGCGGTGGGCCTTCAAAAGTCGCCGGGGCCTCGGAGGGCCCTACAGGTTCCCCAGCCCCGAATGAGGACGGTGCCCCTAGTGAGCCGGGTCGCAGCAGGGCGGCAGGGTGACTTCGGCCCTGGTGCTCGGGGGTCCCCAATCACCCACGTGGCGGCACCAGGCCCCTTGGGATGGGCCCCTCGGGAGCCGACCTAGGGTTAGGGTTAGCCCCAGGAGGCCGGCAGTCCCGATCTGCCGGCTGTGCAGCGAGCGGAGGGGCGGGCTGAGGAGAGGGTGCTGGCGAGCAGGAGCATAGGCCCAAGCGTTTTGGCGCGGGGGTCTTCGAAGGTCGCCGGGGCTCGGAGAGCCCTGCGCGTTCTCCCACCCTAAATAACTGGCGGCGCCCCTAGCAGCCTGGGTGGTGGCAGTGCAGCAGGGTAAGTAATGCACTGGGCTCGAGGGTCCCCAATCCCCGGCGTGACATTGCCAGGCCCCTTAGGAGGGACCCCTCGTGAGCAGACCTAGAGTTAGGGTTAGTTCCCAGGAGGCTGGCAGGCACAATCCGCTGTCTGTGCGGCGAGAGGGGGGGCGGACCGAGGTGAGGGCGCTTACTAGCAAGAAGCGTGGGCCCAAGCGTTTTGGTGTGGGGGCCTTCAAAGGTCACCAGGGGCTCGGAGGACCCTGCCCGTTCTCCCGCCCTGGATGACCGGCGGTGCCCCTAGAGGCCCAGGTGGCAGCGGGGCGGGAGGGTGAGTCCGGCACTGGGGCTTGTGGGTCCCAAATCCCTGGTGTTGCGGCACCAGGCCCCTTGGGAGGGGCCCCTCAAGGGCCGACCTAGGGTTAGGGTTAGCCCCCAGGAGACCGTCAGGCCCAATCCGCCAGCTGTGCAGCGAGCGGAGGGTGGGCCGAAGTGATGGTGCTGGCGAGCGGGAGCGTGGGCCCAAGGGTTTTGGTGCAGAGGGCCTTCAAATGGCGCCGGGGGCTGGGAGGGCCCTGTCCGTTGTTCTGCCCTGAATGACCGACGGCTCTCCTACCGGCCCGGGTGGCGGCGGGGTGGCACGGTGAGTCCGGCGCTGGGACTCGGGGGTCACCAATCCCAGGCATTGCAGCGATAGGCCCCTTGGGAGGGGCCCCTTGGGGGCCGACCTGGTGTTTGGGTTAGCCCCCAGAAGGCCGGCAGGCCCGATCCGCCAGCTTGCGGCGAGCGGAGGGGCGGCTGAGGTAAGGCGCTAGCGAGCAGGAGCATGGGCCCAAGCTTTTTGGCATGGGGGGCCTACTAAGGTCGCAGGGGCCTCGGAGGACCCTGCCCGTTCTCCAGCCCTGAATGATGGGCGACGCCCCTAGTGGCCCAGGTGGTGGCGGGGCAGCAGGGTGAGTCCGGAGTTGGGGCTGTGGGGGCCCAATCCCTGGTGTTGCGGTGCCAGGTCCCTTGGGAGGGGCCCCTCGGGGGCCGACCCAGGGTTAGCGTTAGCCCCCAGGAGGCCAGCCGACCCGATCCGCCAGCTTGTGGTGAGCGGACGGGGGGTCGAGGTACGGGCGCTGCGAGCGGAAGCGTGGACCCAAGTTCCTTGGTGCGGGGGGCCTTCGAAGGTCGCCGGGGGCTCAGAGGGCCCTGCCCGTTCTCCCGCCCTTAATGTCCGGTGTTGCCCCTACCGACCCAGTTGGCAGAAGGGCGGCAGGGTGAATCCGGCGCTGGGGCTGGGAGGTACCCTATCCCCGGCGTTGTGGGTCCAGGCCACTTAGGAGGGGACCTTAGGGGGCCGACCTATGTTTAGGGTTAGCCCCCAGGTGGCTGACAGGCACTATCCGCCTCCTGTGCAGCAAGCAGAGGGCCTGGCCGAAGTGAGGGTGCTGGCGAACGGGAGCATGGGCCCAAGCGTTTTGGCTCTGGGGGCCTTCGAAAGTCACCGATAGCTCGGAGGGCCCTACATGTCCTCCCGCACTGAATGACCAGCGGCGCCCCTACCGGCCCGGTTGGCGGTGGGGCAGCAGGGTGAATCCGGCGCTGGGGCTCAGGGATCCCCAACCCCCGGCGTTGTGGTGCTAGGCCCCTGGGGAGGGGCCCCTAAGGGGCCGACCTAGGGTTACGGTTAGCCCCAAGGAGGCCGGCAGGCCGATCTGCTGGCTGTGCAGAGCGGAGGGGCGAACCGAGGTGAGGGCTCTGGCGAGCGGGTGCGTGAGCCCAAGCGTTTTGGCGAGGGGGTCTTCGAAGTTCGCCGGGGGCTCGAGGGCCCTGCCCATTCTCCCGCCCTCAATGACCTGCGGCGCCCCTAGCTGCCCGGATGTCGGAAGGGTGGCAGGGTGAGTCCGGCGCTGGGGCTTGGGGGTCCCCCATCCCCAGGTTGCGGCACCAGGCCCCTTTTGGGGGCCCTCGGGGACAGACCTAGGGATAGGGTTAGCCCCCAGTAGGCCGGCAGGCCCGATCCACCCGCTGTGTGGTGAGCGGAGGGGCGGGCTGAGGTGAGGGCGCTGGCGAGCAAGAGCTTGGGCCCAAGCGTTTTTTCGCGGAGGGCTTCGAAGGTCGCTGGGGCCTCGGAGGGCGCTGCCCGTTTTCCTGCCCTTAATGAACGACGGCGCCCCTAGTCGCCAGGGTGGTGGCAGGGGGGCAGGTTAAGTCCAGCGCTGGGGATCGGGGGTCCCCCATCCCCGGCGTTGCGGCGCCAGGGCCCTTGGGAGGGGTCCGTCGATGGCCGACCTAGGCTTAGGGAGATTCCCCAGGAGGATGGCAGGCCCGATCCGCCAGCTCTGCGGCAAGCGGAGGGGCAAGCTGAGGTGAGGGCGCTGGGGAGCGGGAGCGTGGGCCCAAGCATTTTGGCGCGGGGGGCCTTCGATGGTCGCCGTGAGCTCTGATGGCCCTGCCCGTTCCCCCGCCCTTAATGACCGGCGGCACCCTAGCGGCCAGGGTGGCGGTGGGGAGGCAGCGTGAGTCCGGAGCTGGGGCTCAGGATTCCCCAAGCCCCGACGTGGCGGTGCCAGGCCCCTTGGTGGGGCCCCTCGGGGGCCGAAGTAGGGTTTGGGGTTATCTCCCAGGAGTCCGGCAGGCCCGATCTGCCCACTGTGCGATGGGCGGAGGTGCGGGTCGAGTTGAGGGCGATGGCGAGCGGGAGCGTGGGCCCCAGTGTTTTGGTGCCCTGAGCCTTCGAATGTTGCCATGGCTCGGAGGGCCCTGCCCGTTCTCCCGCCCTGAATGACCGGCGGCGCCCCTAGGGGCCAGTAGGGGAGGGGCGGTAGAGTGAGTCTGGCACTGTGGCTCAGGGGTCCCCAATCCCCGACGTTGTGGCACCAGGCCTTTGGAAGGGGCCCCTCGGGGTCCGACCTAGGGTTAGGGTTAGCCCCCAGGAAGCAGGCTGGCCCGATCCGCTAGATGTTCGGTGAGCGGAAGGGCGACCTGAGAAGAGGGCGCTGGCGAACGGGAGCGTGGGCCCAAATGTTTTGGTGCGGGAGGCCTTCTAAGGTCAGCGGGGGCTCAGAGGGCCCTGCCCTTTCTTCCGCCCTGAAATTCCGGCAACGCCCCTAGCGGCCTGGGTGGTGGTGGGGCGGCAGGGTGAGTCCGGCGCTGGGCCTGGGGTTCCCCAATCCCCGGCATTGCGATGCCAGGCCCATTAGGAGGGGCCCCATGGGGACAGACCTAGGGTTAGGGTTACACCCAGAAGCCCGGCAGGCGGGATCTGCCAGCTGTGTGGCGAGAGGAGGGGTGGGTCGAAGTGAGTGCGCTGACAAACAGGAGCGTGAGCCCAAGCGTTTTGGCGCGGGAGGCCTTCAAAGGTCGCTGGGGGCTCGGAGGGGCCTGCCAGTTCTGCCGCCCTGAATGACCGATGGTGCCCCTAGCAGCCCGGGTGATGGTGCGGGGGCAGGGTGAGTTCGCAGCCGGGGCTCGGGTTCCCCGATCCCTGGCGTTGCGGCGCCAGTCCCCTTGGGAGGGGCCCCTCTGGGGCCCAGCTTGGGTTAAGGTTAGCCCCCAGGAGGGTGGCAGGCGCGATCCGCCAGCTCTGCGGCGATTGGAGTGGTGTGCTGAGGTGAGGTCGCTGGCGACCAGGAGCGTCGGCCCAAGCGTTTTGGCGCGGATGGCCTTCGTAGTCGCCAGAGGCTCGGAGGGCGCTGCCCGTTCTCCCGCCCTGAATGACCGGCGGTGCCCGTAGCGGCCCGGTTGGCGACGGGACGGCAAGGTGAGTCCAGCACTGGGGGGGGTCCCCAATCCCCGGCATGGCTGCACCGGACACTTGGAAGTGGTCCCTCGGGGGCCGACCTAGGGTAGGGTTAGCCCAAAGGAGGCCGGCAGGCCCGATCCTCCAGCTGTGTGGCGAGCAGAGGGGTAGGTTGAGATGAGCGATTTGTCGAGTGGGAACATGGGCCCAAAGTTTCGGCGTGAGGGGCCTTCGAATTTTGCAAGGGACTCAGAGGGTCCTGCCCGTTCTTCCGTCCTGAATGACCGATGGCGCTCCTCACGGCACTGGTGGCAGCGGGGCGGCAGGTTGAGTCCGGTGCTGGGTCTCGGGGGTCCCCAATGCCCGGCTTTGCAGCACCAGGCCCCTTGGGAAGGGCCATTTGGGGGCAGACCTAGGGTTAGGGTTAGCCCCCAGGAGGCCCACAGGCCCGATCCACCGGCTGTGCAGTGAGCGGAGGGGTGGTCCGAGGTGAGGGCGCAGGTGAGCAGGAGCTTGGGCCCAATCGTTTTGGCGCGGGGGGTCTTCGAAGGTCGCCAGGGGCTCGGAGGGCCCTGCCCATTTTCCCGCCCTGAATGACTGACGGCACTCCTAGCAGCCCAGTTGGCGGTGGGGCGGCAAGGTGAATCCCGCGCTGGGGCTCGGGGTCAGCAATCCCAGGCGATGTGGCGCCAGGCCCCATCCATCAGAGGGGCCCCTCGGTGGCCGACCTACGGTTAGGTTTAGCCACCAGAAGGCAGGCTGGCCCGATCCGCCAGCTATCCGGTGAGCGGAGGGGCAGGCCAAGGTGAGGGCGCTGGCGAGCGGGAGCCTGGGCTCAAGCGTTTTGGCGCAGGGGCCCTTTGAAGGTCGCCGGGGGCTCCAAGGGCCCTGCCCGTTTTCCAGCCTTGAATATCCGGCCGCACCCCTAGCGGCCCAGGTGGCGGCAGGACGGCAGGGTGAGTCCGGCGCTGGGGCATGGGGGTCCCCAATCCCCGGCGTTGTGGTGCCAGGCCCCTTTGGAGGGGCCCTTTGGGGACCGAACTAGTGTTAGGGTTAGCCCCTGGGAGGCCGGCAGACCCTATCCGCCAGGTGTGCGTCGAGTGGAGTGGCGGGCCGAGGTGAAGGAGCTGGCAAGCGGGAGTGAGGGCCCAAGCGTTTTGGCGTGGGGGGACTTCGATGGTCGGCAGGGGCTCGGAGGGCCCTGCCCGTTTTCCCGCCCTGAATGATCGGCGGCGCCCCTACCAGCCCGGGTGGCAGCGGGGCAGTAGGGTGAGTCCAGCGCTGGGGATCGTGGATTCCCAATCCCCAGCGTTGCGGCGCCAGGCCCCTTGGGAAGGGCCCCTAGTGGGCTGAACTAGGGATACCAATAGTCCCCAGGAGGCCAGCAGGCCCAATCCGCTGGCTATGCGACTAGCGGAGGGGGGGGGCCGAGGTGAGGGTGCTGGCGAGCGGGAGCATGGGCCCAAGCGTTTTGGCGAGGGGGGCCTTCGAAAGTCGCAGGGGGCTCAGAGGGCCCTGCCCATTCTCCCGCCCTGAATGACTGACAGCGCTCCTAGCGGCCAGGGTGGCGGTGGGTCAGCAGGGTGAGTCCAGTGCTGAGGCTTGGGCGTCCTGAATCCCTGGCTTGCGGCACCAGGCCCCTTGGGAGGGGCCCCTTGGGCGCCGACCTAGCGTTAGGGTTAGCTCCCAGGAGTCGGCAGGCCCGTATGCCGGCTGTGCAGCGAGCGGAGGGGTGGGCCGAGGCAAGGGTGCTGGCGAGCAGGAACATGGGCCCAGGCGTTTGGCGCAGGGGGCCTTCGATGGTCGCTGTGGGCTCGGAGGGCCCTGCCCGTTCTCCCGTCCTGACTGACTGGCAGCGGCCCTAGAAGCCCGGGTGGCGGTGGGGTGGCAATGCGAGTCCGGCGCTGCGGCTCGGGGGTCACCAATCTCCGGCACTGTGGCACCAAGCGCCTTGGGAGGTATGCCTCGGGGGCTGACCTAGGGTTAGAGTTAGACCTCAGGAGGCCGGCAGGCCCAAAACGCCAGCTGTGTGGCGAGCAGATGGGCGAGCCGAGGTGAGGGCGCTGGCGAACGGGAGCGTGGGCCCAAGCGTTTTGGCGCGGGGGGCCTATGAAGGCCCCAGGGGCCTCGGAGGTCCCTGCCTGTTCTCCCTCCCTGAATGACCGGCGGCACCTGTAGCGGCCCGGGTGGTGGCGGGGCTGCAGGGTGAGTCTGGCGCTGGGGCTCGGGGGTCCCTAATACCCGGCGTTGCCCCGCCAGGCCCTTTGGGACGGGCCCCTCGGTGGCCAACCTAGGGTTAGGGTTAGCCCCCAGGAGGCTGGCAGGCTCGATCAGCCCATGTGCAGTGAATGGAGGTGTGGGTCGAGGTGAGATAGCTGGCGAGCGGGAGCGTGGGCCAGAGCATTTTGGCTTTGCCTTGGGGTGCCTTCGAAAGTCACAGGTGGCTCGGAGGGTCCTGCCGGTTCTGTCGCCCTGAAGGACTGGCAACGCCCCTAGCTCCCCATGTGGCGGTGGGGCGGCAGGGTGCATCCGGCGCTGGGACTTGGGGGTCCCCAATCAATGGCATGCGGCACCAGGCCACGTGGGAGGGGCCCCTCGGTGGTGACCTAGGGTTAGGGTTAGAACCCAGGAAGCCAGCAGGCCCGATCCGCCAGCTCTGCACCGAGCGTAGGGGTGGGCCGAGGTTAGGGCGCTGGCGAGCAGAAGCGAGGGAGCCAGAGTTTTTGCACAGGGGGCCTTCGAAGGTCACGGGGGATCGGAGGGCCCTGCCCGTTCTCCCTTCCTGAATGACTGGCAACGCCCCTAGCGCCATGGGTGCTTGCGGGGTGGCAGAATGAGTCTAGCACTGGGGCTTGGGTTCCCAAATCCCCGGCATTGTGGTGCCAGGCTCCTTGGGAGGGGGCCCTCGGGGGCCGACCTAGGGTAAGTGTTAGCCCCCAGGAGTCCAGCAGGCCCGTTCCGCCAGCTCTGAGGCAGGTGGAAGGGCAGGCCGAGGTGAGGGCGCTGGCAAGAGGGAGTGTGGGCCCAAGCGTTTTGGCACGGGGGGCCTTCGAAGGTCACTGGGGACTTGGAGGGCCCTGCCTGTTCTCTCGCCCTGAAAGACTGGCGGCGCCCCTAGCCGCCCGCGTTGTTGCGGGGCAGCAGGGTGACTCCGGCACTGGGCTCAGGGGTCCCCAATCCCCGGCGTTGTGGCACCAGGCCCCTTGGGAGGGGCCCCTCAGGAGGCCGGCAAACCCGGCGCTAAGTGGCTCTGGTAATATAACAAAAATGCCATACACTTATCTGTAAGAAATAACAGTGTACAGGAACCCTCATAGCCCTAACATCATCCTTTGTGAATATGTAAGCCAGCCCCAAAGTGGTCGTGGAAGTCTGACGAACGCGCTAAGCACTTTTCTCTGAGTCACCACAATATACAGGGAAAGACCAATGTACATTATCTTTCACGAGTACGAAGCATTAATGAAAAGGTTCTGGAATTTCGAGGACTCTGACCCATCCTTATTGGAAATAAACCACCGTGTACAGGAAAAGACCTTCAACTCTCATCAGCCTCCTCAATCCTGATTCCAATTCAACTTTGGGTGTGTAGGACTAGGGAAATGTCCACATCTTATTGCTAAGAAAAACGATGTCAGGGTAATGCCCTTCAAGTCACCTCAGCCTTCCTGAAGATGGAATCAAGAATCAAGGTGGTTATGTTACCATGAGGTAAGGAAGATGAGCATATAAGTGAGAAACAACAGTGGGCAGGACCTCTCTTCCAACGAACAGTATCTTTGCTTAATGATGAATCCCTATGGTAAATGGTTGTGGGCATTTGTGAGGTCAAAATCTGAAGTGATTTGTAAAACCTCTTGGCCATTCATAGATGAGACTAAGGTAGTTGGGGACCACTAGGCAGTGATTTGTCCACTGTCAAAAATATGAAAAGATAAAAGAGACAGATGAGGTCTCCTCAGGCATTGTCCTTTATCCTCATCCTCCGTGAGGATGGCCATCTTTGGACAGCTCAGTGGCAGGGTCTCATTCACAGTGGGGGCATCTGTTCCTCACAGATATCAGGCAGGGAAAAGGATTTTGTTCTCTGTGCCAGCCCAGCCACAGCTGAGTGTCACAGCACCCTCTCATGGGCTCATAAGAGTTTCACTGTCACCAGGCAGGTCATTGTATTTGATAAACCACTGTGAGAGTTTGCAATTGCCTTCATCTGCAACCTCCAAGAAGCAAATGCAGGTCTCTGGTACCACGTGAAGTCATGTGAAGGCATCATGAGAAAGTGTCCTTTTGCTTAAGAAAAACATGGCTGGGGCTCCTGGCTGGCTCAGCCAGTTAAGCATGTGCCTTTGGCTCAGGTTATGATCCCAGGGTTCTGGGATCGAGCCGAGGCTCCCTGCTCAGCAGGAAAGGAGGTAGGGAAATAGAACCCACAGAGAATGTGAATAAAGGGGAGTGAAATGGAACTTGGTCTGTGTTTTGCTTTAGGGATTGGAAGTTAGTTTTTTCTCAATTGTGATTGTTCTTGAAACAAAAAAGCTATATTGTTTTTTTTTACCTTTAATTTTTTTCTAATAATAATTTTTTATTATGATATGTTAGTCACTATACAGTATTTCCTTAGTTTTTGATGTAGTGTTCCGTGATTCATTATTTGCATACAACACCCAGTGCTCCACGCAATATGTACCTTCCTTAATACCCATCACTGGCCCATCCCAATCCCCCACCCCTCTCCTCTCTGAAGCCCTCAGTTTGTTTCCCAGAGTCCATAGTCTCTCTTGGTTCATTCCCCCTTCTGTTTAGGGTCCATTGTCTAAAGGGACAGACAGTGGAAGTTCACCAAATATAAGATCGAAATTTCATTGTTCATGATAGATGCCGCCAAGTAGTTCCCAGACATTTCATTCTACTGCAGTAATTCATTACACCTGTGCAGGTGCACGTGGAAAACAATTGATGCATTCATAGTGGTAATAAAACACGCCCCTCAGTAGTAGAATAATAGAGGATGCATATGTGTAAATTTATTCGACTACAGCTTCCATGCTTTCCCTTTGGTTCCTTATTATCTATGAAATTGGACAATTTTTGTTCTCTAGGCTTAAAACTCATTGTCAGTATTTAGAGTTTTTCAATGCTGATCTTCTCCTGTAAAAGTTACCAAAAACCTAAAATATGTATGAACTTTAAAAAACGCTATATTGAAAATGACAGCAGAGAAGTTCCATTTTGTGAATATTGTGTCAATGGATCTCTATTTTGACATCAGTGTTCATTAGAAATGATGACATTTCATATGAGTATAAATATCAATGTGAAAAAGAAATGGTAGGAAGAACCTTGAATGTTTAAGTAATTGGTGAAATGACAGGTGTCTGTGTGTGTGTGTGTGTGTGTGTGTGTGTGTGTGTGTGTGTGTGTAATTGATTTTCAGTGAATGGTTCAGCTTCTTGTAGGGCCTCCGAGAGAGGCCAGGTGAACCTTTCAATGAGTTGGTATCTGTTTTCAGAACATGGGAATCTCTTAGTCCAATAGTCAATCAGGCAAGCTTTGAGGTCTTAAAGAGTTTCAGTCCTCAGCGATGGTGTTGCAGACCCTTGTGAGCAAACCTTAGGGTATGCTCAGAGCCCTCATTAGCAGGTACCAAAGTGTGAAGATTTCAGACAGCATTTCCCAAAGAAGTACCTCTTGAGTCTCTGTCCTTGTCAGTTCCCTACACTTCCTTACACTAGTTATGTGATCAGTGTGTTTCAGGATAATCCCCACATGTGATTTTTGCTATTTCCTACTAGTCCTATCTGTTTCTCTTCTTCTTCTTTTATGGTAGGGGTTGGGAAGCAACCTGTGTGGTGGAGGAAGGGGTGTGGTAGTTGTCTGCCTTCAGAGGACCGAATGATGCCTAGAAATTGTACTGTAGTTTGAGGTCAATTGTCCATCCTCTGAGTGTCAGGAATTCCATCACTTTACTTTGATGCTAGTCTGTTCTTCAAGCTGTCCTCAGAAATAAGGACGTCAACCATCTAGGGAATAATGGTTTGTGTGTATGTTTTCATTTTAGGAAAGGCCTTGCTGTTCCTGAAAATAATACTGTAGAGCACCCTTTCCTGTTCTTATTGGCCATCAGTCAATCTTTTGTGAATTATTTGTTTATAAATAGACTTTTTATGGTTGATGAGCAGGAATTCTTTATTGACAAGTCTTGTCAGTGTGTTTATTGGAAATCTTTACTTCCCAGCCTGCGGTTCACTTTTTCATTTTCTTATGGTCATAAGATAAGGAGAAATGTCACATTTTTTTAAAGATTTTATTTATTTATTCGACAGAGACAGAGACAGCCAGCGAGAGAGGGAACACAAGCAGGGGGAGTGGGAGAGGAAGAAGCAGGCTCATAGCGGAAGAGCCTGATGTGGGGCTCGATCCCAGAACACCGAGATCACGCCCTGAGCTGAAGGCAGACGCTTAACCGCTGTGCCACCCAGGCGCCCCAGAAATGTCACATTTTTATGAAGTCCCACTGAATTCTTTTAAATGGTTAGTGCACCCTATGTCCTACCCCAAGTTTGACAGGTTCTACGTTTTCTTTCAGAAACTGTCCAATGGGAAGCTACAATCCATCTCAAATTTATAAATTGCATTTTTAATTCTAATAGGGTATTTATAGACTGTTTTGGATTTTCTATGTACACAATCGTATTATCTGTGAATAGTCACAATTATCCCCTCAATTCGTTATACTTTTTGTTTCTCTTGCCTTCTAACACTGGTAGATTCTCTGATGCAACGTTGAATAGAGCAGCGTTGTTTGAAGATTTTAATATACCTTTCTCAATATCTGACAGAAAAAGCAGACAAAACATTGGTAAAAATGTGACCTAATTGACATATAGGGAACATTCCATAATAAGTGCAGAATACATTATTTCAAGTGGTCATAGACTCTTTACCCAAATAGATGATAGGTGGGGCCACGAATCAAGGCTACAAATGTTAAACCCTGAAATTAACTAGATTCTATTCTTAGACCACAGGGGAATTGAGCCACAGTCATAGCGAAAATAAAACTAGGAAGTCCTTCAATGTTTAAAAATTAAATGGAACTTTGCTACATATCCTAAAGGTCAGAGAAGGAATCTCAATGGAAATTCTGAACCTTTTCTACATGAGGGCTCACACACAATGGCACTTTCTTTGTGAAGAGCATTATAATAACCTAGACAGGAGTTGAGCCTTAAGTCAGAGTTCTGCCTGCCCCAGCCACACCTGGCAGCCTTGGCCTGTGGTACCCCTCAGCTGTCCTTTCTGGTGGCCCTGAGCTAAGGGGGTCAACATGGCCATATGGAAATGGGAAGCTCCCCTCTCATAGTGATGACGGTGCCCCCTCCCCAGCTGCCCTTTCTGGTTGCTCTGAGCTAAGGGGGTCAACATGGCCGTATGGAAATTAGAAGCTCCCCACTCTTAGTGATGACGTTGCTATGGTATCGTCCTCACCAGTCCAACAACATGATTTCTGAGTGAAATTTGACACAAGAGCGACTTCTTGGCCTTCCTTCAGGTTTGAAAATCATCTGGTGAGTCATCTATTAGGAATATGGATTCAACATGTGTTCTTTCTTCTGGAAAAGAAATAGACCCAATAGCAATTATGGCTTCCTGAGCCCCTGTTCCTGAGAGACATCATACTGGCTCTTTGTAGCATTCTGCCTCTTAAACTTCTCAACTAGGGTGTAGATATTTTTAGGCACATTTTCAGGTGGTTAGACAGGGACTCGGATGATATGAGTCACAGAGGATTTTAGTGTCAGAAACCTAAGTGGGATCCCCAAATTGACTCCAAATCCCTTGTTGTTCCATACAGGGTACTATTTCCCTCTTATCTCTGGTCTTCTCGATCTGGAAACCTATCAAGTATCAGGATTTTCTTGTCATGTGGAAAACTGGAACGAATTCAGCGGGCCTTTTCACCTCTGCCCATGGTGATCATTAAGATCATTATCTCAGTGGAGGACTCTGGGTAAGATACTCAAAGATCCTTAGGAATAGAGATAGTATAATATTTTTCTGGTATTGAAGTCACTGAAACCAACTATCTTTTTTAGTCCATTCAGGCTCTGGTATGTTCAGAGGGTGCTGTAAAACAGGTCTGAAATAGTATTTAAAAACACTCAGCTCAGCCTCTTCTACAACGTGAGCCAATGCTTATAAACATGGCTAAAATATTCCCTTACCTACGATGACTTCCCAGCCATCGTAGTGTTTATATGGTATGACTGTGACTTACATTAGTCAACATTTGCAGAGAAAGAACTTAGTGCATCCAGGGGGCACTTCATGTTGAAATTAGTTTGTGACAATGAGCTACTGTGTTTTATTCTGCAGTCCAAGGGAATGGTGCCAGACATCTCTAAGGTGTCTAGCAGTTCTACAATTCTGATTTTAAGTGGTCTGTGTGCTTCAGCGATTTGGGCAGGAGAAGGGCAGGAGTCCAGAGACTGTGAACACTTCTGTTACCTGTGCTGACCATGGAGCAGGTAGCCTTCTGTGGGCATCATTTTGATTTCTTGGTACTCTTCTGAAAGGTGCTTTTGTCTCAAATTCCTCCATTTAGGAGTAATTATAATGATGAAAGTAATTTTTATCTTATATCATCTGTGGGCCCTGATCCTGGGATCCCAGGGAAGCTATCCTTTAACATTTTACCCAGCTCAAAATGATTGGGCAAAAACTCAAAGCATGGGCCCTATTTCTGCCCCAAGCACATGTTTTACATCTGCTTCAAGAAGAAAACAATAACCAAAATGCCAACATGAAGTTAAGAAAATATAAAGAACCTCTTTGGCTCCCATAAGATTAAAGTCATACTGACATGTACATACTGAACATGCATGAAATCATTGCATTTCCTAAAGCCCAAGCCTTGGATGTTGGGAGAGCCACTGACCTTGCCCAGAACCAGGCACACCCCAGCAGGGAGGGCTGGTGCAGAAAGGGAAGGGGCAGGACTCTGAGAGTGGTCTGCAGCCAGAGGGGTTCCTGGAAGGGGCCAGGTGTGTGGAGGGAGCCCGGCCCAGAACCCCACCCATGCCTGAGCTGGGTGTTGTGTAGAGGAGGCGCCTTTTGGACCCCCTGCACTTTCAGGGTTCCAGGGGCTTGAGGGCCGGTTGCCTGGCATCCCAGTGGCTGGGGTACCACGTTGCCTGACCAATCACCGCTTGGGGGTGGAGCTACGTCTCTGTGGGCTGTTCCAGAGTTACAGTGGGGTGCAGACCTGGGGCAGAAGAAGGGGCACTGGGAGAGAGAGAGTAGCCCTGCGGAAGTCACTGCTGGTTAGTGAGCAGCATGCACCGAGGGTGGGGGGGGGTCCAGGGGTAGGGTGCGCCCCAGGTGGGAGGCAGGGTTCTGGAAGGGCACCTGGAGAGGGTTCATTGTGGGGACTCTTTATCCCTTTAAAGTCTCTTCTGCCCCATGTCCCCAACTGGCCTTATTCCCCATACCCGTGAACTCCAGGGCGCCCACTCACCTGAGCTTTTGTGGGATTGGTTGCAGAATTTCAGGGTTTCCCCTGTTCCCTGGGAAGAGTGCGGGTAAGGACCTCACAGAGTCCCCACCTTCAGTGATGTGTCCCCCAGTTCTCTGACACAGTGCAGGTGATGCATCTTGAGCAGTACCCCAAGTTCAGCAGGGTGTGCCCTGGTCCCCCAGGCACAGGTGTGGCAGTAGCAAGCCCCAGAGACATCCCCCAACTTCAGCATTATGGCCCGTGTGCCCGCAGGTTAGTGGTAATTGGCTGTTAGAATCATGCAGGAAAATCCTCCAATTCGGGGCCTGAAGGAGGGTGTAAACCAGACCCCACTCTAATTGCATTGGGAATAGATGAATTGAGGGTTTCTTTAGAAGAGTAAGTCTGCTTTCCAGAAAAGGCAAGGTCATTGGTCTATTGAGAATGAAGATAATTACTGATAAACAACAAGTATGTGTTGCCCCTTCACCCAGAAACCGAAGCAGGTGTGCAGGCTTTAGTTCAAAGGTGCCTTCTTCTCCCCACCTGACAGCACTTCTCTGCTCTGGCTCCAAGAAACATGAGGTTTTGAACGTCAGCATCGGAGTCAGCGAGGCAGCTTGTCACAGGACGCCAGTGTTCAGAGAAAGCACAGGTATGTTTGGCAAAATGTCCTAACTATATCAGGGCTGGAGGTAAAACCTCTCATTATCCCAAAACCTCCTGGGCTTTTCTCTTTTCTCTAGTTGAGCCACAAAGAAAAATTGAAGTAGCTGTCAGCATTCTGGGTTTGGTGCAAGAATTACTTAATTTCCCTGCAGGTAGAACTTTGCAGGGGATCACAATTTCTCTGTCCATTTATTGCTGACAAATGTATTTTGACCATCTGTTTCCTAGGAACCCTCTTTTATTAGAAAGGGAAGGTGAGATTCACTCTGTGCCTGTTTGTAACATCTAATTTGTTCCTTCATCTAACAGTGTTTATTCAATTGGGCCTAAGATATGGTTGAGTGGCCAGCATCTAGAGTTGGGTGGCTTTTTTCATCTGATACAAACTTGGATGATGTCATTTGACAAAGGTGATGTTTCATCATTGATTAGTTTATTCATCAGAAGAGTTAAAATTAGGGTGGAGGGGAAATTCAAAATTATCCAAACCGGCCTGTTCCTGTTTAAAAGTTCAGTTTGACTTTCTAGTTTTACTAAATGTATTATCTCGATATTTTGAGGTGCCATATTCTCTCTGTAGTTTCTTTGGTGGTGGAGTCAGAAGGAGAGTCTGGGAATTCTTTTGGATAGTGGCATGCTGGTGGCTTCAAGGGGCTTTGCGTTAGGAGCCTTGGGCTGAAGTCTGCAACTGCTTGCCTGACCCTGGGTGCATCTCCCAGAGGTTTTGTTTCCTCTTATGAAATTGCCGGCAGATAATGTTCTGCTTAAAGGGGAACCCTCCCATCCTGTTGGTGGCAATGCAAAGTGGTGCAGCCAGTCTAGGAAACAGTGTGGGGGTTCCTCAAAAAGTTAAACATCGAACAACCACATGATCCAGCAATTGCTCTCCTAGGTATTTACCCAAAGGATACAAAAATGCAGATTCAAAGGGGGTATATGCACCATGATGTTTATAGCAGCAATGTCCACAGTAGCCAAACTATGGAGAGAATCCCAATGTCCATGCACTGATGAATGGATAAAGCAGATGTGGGATACATATATATACTGGAATATGACCCAGCTTCAAAAAGAATGAAATCTTACCATTTGCAAGGATGTGCATGGATCTAGAGTGTATTAAGCTAAGCAAAATCATTGAGGAAAGACAAATATCCTATGCTCTCACACTTGTGGAATTTCAGAAAGAAAACAGATGAACAGAGTGGAGGGGTGATGAGAGGCAAACAAGGAAATAGACTCAACCTTGGAGAACAAACTGACTGTTGCTGCAGGACAGGGGCGTGGGCGATGAGTTAAATGGGTGAGGGGTATTAAGGAGGGCACTTGTGATGAGCACCGGGTACTGTATGCAGGTGAGGAATCACTAAATCCTACCCCTGAAGCGAATATTCCATCGCATGTGAACTAACTGGAATTTAAGTAAGAGGAGAAAGGAAAAAGTGTTCTGCTTCATGAAGAGTGAGGTAAAATTGTAGTGAATTGGGCTGTAGTCTTCTATAGATGATATTTGTAAAACACCCTGTTGTAGGATACACTAGTTGCTTATCACATAAGGAGTCCTCAGAAAGCTGCAATGAAAGATTCAGGTCTCAGAGCATGTTCATGTTCCACTGATATGTTACAGTTTGCACAGGTAGGAAAGAAGGTGGAGAGAAAGGCAACAGAAGGGGAAAGTAGGTGTGAACCTTTCAGTAGTTAGCGTTATAGCTTTCTCATGAAAGCCTTGCGCCATGTGATTTTGGAAGAAGAGGGGAATCCGGGAGCTTTGCAGGAGACGGGGGAGTTCCAGGTCTGGGTAAAGCTGACAGGGTTCCCAGATGAGAGCTGAATGCATTCTGAAGCAGGGTGTGGGCAGGGTGGGCTCCAGGGGTGGCTGTGGGTCTCCTGGATGAGAGTTGTGACAATTGAGGGCTGTCTGCAAATTCCTGGCTGAGGACAAGTGAGGCACAGGTGGAGAGCTGGCAGAGAACCTTCTTCTGAGCCACCAGCCTCACCCAACACACACAGCCTCAACTTCTGTCCCTGTCACTCCAATTCAGACTTCTCAGAAGGTGAGTTAGAACACATCAAGAGCATTCAAAACAGAAGGGAAAGCATGTGCAAAGGCTCTGGGGCAGGGGAATTCCAGGTATGTCCAGGAGCAGCAAGAAGGCCCTGTGGCCACAGGAGACAGCTTAGGACATGAGCTCAGAGAGGTGAAAGAGGGTGACAGAAAGCCATTCCAGGGCTATAACCCCATGAGATGCTGTTTCACTAGGCCATCTTGGCTACAGTTTTGAGAACAGATGACAGAGAGTTGAAGATGGCAAGGCAGGTCAATGATGAAGCTTTTCCAGGAACTCAGGCACTGTGGACCAGACAGGTGGCCTTGAATGGTGTGGTTAGGCTTATTCTGGGTCCATTTTGAAGATGAAGCTCACAGGATTTGCTGATGAGTTAGATATTAGGAGCAGGAGAACGGAGGAGTTGGGGTAACTCCCAGCTTTTGTGGGTTGTCCTGATCGAGGGGAAGGAGAGGGTTTCTCGGGGCGTAGGAGGTAGTCCGTGTTCCGCATGCTGAGGAATGTGCCTTTCCAGGTGGATCTGCTGAGGTTTGTGTCTGGGAGAACCTTTCACATCTCCTCCCTCATCAATGCTCAAGTAAAAGTATCCCCCACTTTTTAAACGTTCACAGTAAGACACTGGGCTTTCTTGAAAGAACTACGTTATTACCCAGCTTCAGTAAGAGGAAGAGACCTGAAGAGGATTTTCCTCTTATGAAAAAAGGTGAACAGTGAGAATCGCATTCAGCATCTGTTTTGGGGAGAAGCACGACAGAGGCGGCGTGCACCCCAACCAGCTCCTTCCTCTGGGAACCACTCTCCACATCCAGCCACCAGCACTTTGAATGGTGTCTGTGAGCCTCTGCTGTGCTTTATCTTCATTTATGCCGGGCCTCCCTTAGAAACTTGTATGCTGAGGCCTAAGAAAAGCCAAAGAGAAGGAATTTTGGAGTCTGAGCACACTGTCTACTTGTTCCGTGTAAATTAACGGCCATTCCTTCTTGACACCATTTCTGCTGTGCAAGGTTTCTCAGAAGCCCTGTACTTTCAAAGAGCAGGGAAACCTATACCCCATGCTGCGGGGTTAGTTTTAGTCTCCATGCTGGACAGAACATTTCATGACTGTCAGATTTTCTCACTCAAACATTGAGAGTTTGAACACCTTCACCCGTTTCTACCACCCCATCCCTGAATCTGGAACCTACCAATCTGCTCTCAGTATCTATGCGTTCAGTATTTGTGTATTCCACGTGGAATGTACATGACAGCATCTGGTATTGGTCTTTCTGTGTCTGAGTTACTTGGAATAAGGCCCCCAAGGTCTGTGTTTCCATGCCTGGTTATTGTGAATAATGCTGCAGTGAACGTGGGAGTGCTTCTGTCTTTTTGAGGCAGTATTTTTGTGTTCTCCAAATCAATACTCAGTAGAGCCATTACTGGGTCATGTGGTAGTTGTATTTATTTTTTTCAGGAACCTCCATATCGTTTGTCACAGTGGCTGCACCAATTTCCATTCCCACCAACAGTGCACAGTGTCTCCTCGTCTGCACACCCATGACCCCACATGGTGTCTGTCTCTGGGACAATTTCTGTTCCAACAGTTGTGAGGGGATAGCCGATTGTGGGTTTGACTGATGTTTCCCTGACGAAGATTAGTGATGTCGAACATCTTTTTCTGTCTGTTGACACCTGTGTGCCATCTTTGGATTGTTTCTATTCACATATTCCCCCCATTTTTTTAAAGATTTTTTTTTATTTATTCATTTGACAGAGATAGAGACAGCCAGCGAGAGAGGGAACACAAGCAGGGGGAGTGGGAGAGGAAGAAGCAGGCTCCCAGTGGAGGAGCCTGATGTGGGGCTCGATCCCAAAACTGGGATCACGCCCTGAGCTGAAGGCAGACGCTTAATGACTGCACCATCCAGGCGCCCCTCCCCCCATTTTTTATACAGTTTTTTTTATTTGTATGAGTGTTGTGTGTATTTTGGATATTAGTGTCTTCTAACACATATGATTCGCAGATACTTTTTTCTTATTCAGTCAGTGGCCTTTTAAGTTTTTGCTGGTTTCTTTTGCCGTGTGGAAGATTTCAGTTTGATGTTGTTCCACTTGTTTATTTTTGCTTTTGTTGCCTTTGCATTTGGTGTCCGATCTGAAGACTCTTTGCCAAAACCAATGTCGAGAGACTTAGTACCTGTGTCTTCTTGGAGGTTTATGGATTCAGGTCTTATGTTCAAATCATTCATCCATTAAAAATTTTGTGTGTGGTGTAAGAAAGTGACCCAGTTATATTCTTCTGCATTTAGTGTCCAGTTTGCCTGTTACCACTCACTGAAGAGACAGTCCTTCCCTCATGGCATATCTTCTGCTGCTGTGTCGTAAGTTAGGATCATCTACGTGTGGGTAAGTTTCTGAACTTTTTGTTCTGTTCCACTGACCTGGTGTCTGTGTTTATGCCAGTACCATCCTGTTTTGATGACAAGAGCTTTGTAATCTACCTTGAAATCCAGGAGTGTGTTGACTGCACCTTTCTTTCTCCACGTTGCATTGGGTATTTGGGGTCTTTTGTGATTCCATACAAGTCTGAGGACTGTTTTCTATTTGCTTGAATAATGCCACTGGAATTCAGATAGGCATTTCATCACATCTGTCAATTGCTTTGGGTACGATGGACATGTTCACATAATTAACTCTTCCAGTTAAGGAGCATGTCGTATGCTTCCATTTGTTTGTGTTGCCTTCCAAATCTTTGACCCATACATTCTTCCCCCTCGACACACATGTTTTTCATTTCTTTTCTGCCATGTGTTGAGTGTACTATGTCTTTCTCATTCTTGGTTACTTTTATTCCTAGATTTTTTTTATGCAATTGTAAATGGCATTGCTTTCTTAATTTCTCTTTGCGAAAGTATGTCATCAGTATACAGAAATGCAAGAAGTTGGTTCATCTGGGTGGCCCCATAGGTGAAGCGTCTGCCTTCAGCTCAGGTCATGATCCCAGAGTTCTGGGATTGAGCCCCGTGTTGGGCTGCCCGCTTAGCGAGGGTCTGCTTCTCCCTCTTTCTGACACTCCCCCTGCTTGTGCTTTTTCTCTTCCTGTCAAATAAATAAATAAAATCTGAAAAAAAATAAAGACAACAAGTCTCTGTATATTATATCCTGCAGCTTTCTTAAATTTGTTTATTCTAACATTATTTTTGTGGAATCTTTCGGGATTTCGTGTCAGTTGCAAATAGTGACAGTTTTCCTGTATGGATTTCATATCTTTCTCTTTTTTTAAAATTATGTTAGTCACCCTACAGTACTTCTTTTGTTTTTGATGTAGTGTTCCATGATTCATTGTTTGCATATAACACCTAGTGCTCATTATGACACGTGCCCTCCTTAATACCCATCACCAGGATAACCCATTCCCCTACCCCTCCCTTTCTGCAACCTTCATTTTGTTTCCGAGTGTCAGTAGTCTCTCATGGTTCATGTCCCCCTCTCATTCCCCCTCTTCACTTTTCCCTTCCTTCTTCTAATGTCCTCCATGCTATTCCTTCCATTCCACATAGGAGTGAAACCATATGATAATTGTCTTTCTCTGCTTGACTTAATTTCACTTAGCATAATCCCCTCCTGTCCATCCACCTTGGTGCAAATGGTGGGTATTCATCCTTTCTGATGACTGAGTAACATTCCATTGTATAGATGAACCACATCTTCTTTGTCCATTCATCTGCTGAAGGACATCTTGGCTCCTTCCACAGTTTGGCTATTATGGACATTGCTGCTATGAACATTGGGATACAGGTGCCCCTTCTTTTCATTACTCTGTGTCTATGGGGTAAATACCCAGTAGTGCAATAGGTGGGTCGTAGGATAGCTCTGTGTTTAATGTCTTGAGGAACGTCCATATTGTTTTCAAAAGTGGCTGTACCAGCTTGAATTCTCACGAGTAGTGTAAGAGGGTTCCCCTTTCTCCACATCCTCTCTGACTTTTTTAAATTTCCTGCCTTGTTAATTTTCTTTTCAAAATTTTATTTATTTATTCCACAGAGATGGAGACAGGCAGCAAGAGAGGGAACACAAGCAGGGGGAGTGGGCGAGGAAGAAGCAGGCTCATAGTGGAGGAGCCTGATGTGGGGCTCGATCCCATAACGCTGGGATCACTCCCTGAGCTGAAGGCAGATGCTTAACTGCTGTGCCACCCAGGCACCCCGTCTTTGTGTCTTCTGCCCATTTTTTGGGTGTCGAATTTGAGGAGTTCTTTATAGATCTTGGATACCAGCCCTTTATCTGTAATATCATTTGCAGATATCTTCTTCGATTCCAAAGGTTGCCTTTTTGTTTTGTTGATCGTTTGCTTTGCCGAGCAGAAGCTTCTTATCTTGATGAAGTGCCAATAGTTCATTTTTGCTTTTATTTCCTTTGCCTTTAGAGACGTGGCTTGCAAGAAGTTGTTTGTCCAAGGTTGAAGAGTTCTTTTGATTTTGATATGAGACAGGAATCCATTATCTTCCTTTCCTCATTGTGTTGGAGTCCTCTGTCTTTCTTGGTGAGTCTAGCTAAGTTTGTCAGTTTTTTTTATCTTTCCAAAAAAGGCAACTCTCATTTTTATTGGTTTTTTTTTTGTCTTTTTAGTCTCCTTTGGATTTATTTATGTATTCATTTTTGTTATTTCCTTATTTCTACTAATTTGGTGCTTTGTTTTTTGTTTTATTTTCTACTTCTTTACCACATAAATCAGGTTGTTTATTGGAGAGCATTCTCATGGATTGATGAAGACTTGAATTTCTATGAACGTCCCCATAGAGCTACTTTTGCTGCATCCCATAAGTTTTTGTAGGTTGACTTTTTCATCAGTGTCAAGGTACTTCCAAAAATTTTTTTTTATTTCTTCTTTGACTGATGGTTGTTCAGTAGCATGTTGTTAAATCTCCACATATTTTTTAAGATTATTTAATTATCTGACAGAGAGTGAGACAGCGAGAGAGGGAATGCAAGCAGAGGGTGGGAGAGGGAGAAGCGGGCTTCCCACTGAGCAAGGAGCCTGATTCGGGGCTAGATTCTAGGATCCTGGGATCACGACCTGAGCTGAAGGCAGATCCTTAAGACTGAGCCACCCAGGCCCCCCAATCTCCACCTATTTTTGACTGTCCTATTTTTTTTTCTTGAGACTGATTTCTAGTTTCATATCATTGTGTTTGGACAAGATTTGAAGCAGAAGGTGAAGAGTACATTCAGATGAAAGGTTTGTTTCCTGGAGGGATTTCTGAGGGCAGACCATGAGTTCTGTGGGGACGGAGGAAGGTTTTGTGAGTCGGGGGATGGGGTTAATCCTTGTTGGAATTACTGACTACTACCATGCAGGCTGTGTGCTACCGTTCACAGTGTAATCCTGATGGACTTGTACTTCATTAGAAATATTTTCTAGGAGGTGTAGGCATAGCCTTCTCTTTAAAGAAAGGTGCCATATGAGTTCATGGCATGACCCCAGGTCAGCAACCAGGATGTATGGTATTGTGGGGGATCAGAACCAGGCTTTCTGTGCGAATTGACAGAAATTGGGTACGGGGAGCTCCATGACCATAGGTGAAGTCCCAAGTGACCCACTGGGTGTTGGGTTCTGTGGATCTGTCTCATCAGGTGCTGTGGAATTCAGGGACACCCTCCTGTCTGTGGATTTGTGTGGAGACAGGTAGACATCACTGGCCAGGCACGAGGGTCGCACTGGACCACCACCAGAGGTGCAGCGTGCGGGGGGGGGTGGGGGGGCACTGCTTGGATTCCATGAAAGCTGACCAGGGTCTGTGACCATGATTCCTAGCAGCTGCAAGGGGAGAGGAGGCTGGGGGTGGTGCACACTTCCTAGACTTGTGGTCAGGACTAGTCTGGAACCCACTGAAGTCAGCCACACCGGGCACAAAAGGCACCCAGTCAGTGTAGCTGTGGGCACTGCTCCCATGGCACTTTCGGGCCGGCTCCATGCTGCCACCTCCTGCTTTTCATCATCATCTTCAAGGTCCTGTGCCTCTGCTCTTGCCCCATGGCCTCCGGGGTATTGTCCGTCCTCCATCTGGCCCTCGTCCCTGGTGCCCTGTGCAGTCCGATGCCAGTGTAGCCTTCTCGAGACAAACATCTGGCCCTGATGGAACACTTCCATGGATCTCGTGTGATGCGAGGATGATGCCCTGCCCTGGAAGGGGGCTGCAGGTCCCCAATCAGGAGAGCCATGTCTCCCTTTTCAGCATGGCCTGCCCTCCCCTCAGTCTTCTTCAGGGAAGCTCTCCCCACTTCCTGAGATGACAGCTCTGAACTTAAAAATGAATGTTATTTTACATATCTCTATGCTTTAGTTCATCCATGGCAAGTCTTTCAACCCCGTTAGTGGGTTTTTTTTAGCAGTTCTGAAGGGCTGTCTGCTCAAAGAGGGGGTGACCAGGGTGGGGCAGCTTTCCCTCTCATCTCCCTCAGCATGTCTCTGAGCCCTGGGGCCAGCTGTCCCACTGAGGATTGAGGGACCCGAGCAGCCCATCATGAGACCAAGCTGTGTCAGCTGTGTAGACTGATGCGTGTCGGAGCGGTGGTCAGCTGGCATGGGCCAGGGGCAGGCAGTGTCTCCTTCTCATTCCTTCCCTCCCTTCCTCCCAGAGGTAGCTCAGAGCAGCCTTCAACCCCTGCATCTCCAGATCCCTTGACCTGTGCCTCCTGTGTTCAGCTGGTGACCTTGGAGTTTCGCATGGATTCTACCTCCGGTACCCTCTCCTGTGGCAGTTCCTGGATCAGGGGAGGGGTCGGACCCTTGTCTGCTTTTGGTCTTCTTCCTGTCCCGCACCAAGCCCACCCACCTTTGCATCTTCCATGTATGTGCTTGGAAGTAAGCCCATCCACAGGGAAACTATTAGCAAAATGGATCCAGGCAATAAACATTGAAGTAGAGATCCAGGATGCATAATAAACCTGCTCTGAAACCTGTCCCAAAATCTGTGACTATAGCACACTGAAACAGAAATAATAATAGCTTTCTGGACTGTGAAGTGACATGTGTCTTTACTTCCAATCTTGAATGCATAGGTGCTGAGCCTGGACAGAAAAGGACCATGGCTCCCGTGGGCTGGGATCCACAGTAAGAACTCAATGAAATCTGAATTCGAGACATAGAGTGAATAATTATTGTAGAGTGAACCCTCCCAAGTAGGGCTTATGCTCATTGCACAGGAAAAGCTTTTTCAAAGAGGTTCCTGAAAGAACAATCTTTTTAAAAATTTATTTTAATTCCAGTAGAGCTAACATACAGTGTTATATTCGTTTCAGATGTACAATAGAGTGATTCAGTGATTCTATATGAATCTATAATTCAGTATATTCTATATTACTCAGTGGTCATCAAGAAAAGTGTCCTCTTAATCCGCTTCATCTATTTCACTCATCCCTCTATCCACCTCCTCTCTGGTATCCATCCGTTTGTTCCCTCTTGTTAAGAGTTTGTATTTTGGTGTGTCTCCTTTTTCTATTTTATTGATTTATTTTTGTTTGTTTCTCAAATTCCCCATCAGAGTGACATCGTATGGAATTTGTCTTTCTCTGACTGACTGATTTTAGTTAGGATAATACTCTCTAGCTCCATCCATGTGGCTGCAAATGGCAAGGATTCATTCTTTTTCAAGCCGAGTAATACTCCATCTTGTGTGTGTGTGTGTGTGTGTGTGTGTGTGTGTGTGTGTGTGCATGTGTGTGTGAATACACACATCTATCATCTCATTTGTCAATTTTTCTACAGACACTTGGTTTGCTTCCATATTGTGATATTGTAAATAATGGTGCAAGAAACATAGGGGCGCACGTATCCTTTTAAGTTACTGCTTTCCTAGTCTTTGGAGAAATACTAGTAAAGTGATTGTTGGATCGTAGCTTAGTTCTATATTTAATTTTTTGAGGAACCTTCATACTGTTTTCCACGGTGGCCACCGCAGTTTGCATTCCCACCCACAGTTCGCGAGGAATCCCCTTTATCCACATCCTCCTAACACCTGCTCTTTGTTGTGCTTTTGATGTTAGCCATTCTGACAGGTTTGAGGTATTACCTCATTGTCCTTTGGATTTACATTTTCCTGATGATGGGTGATGGTGAACATCTTTTCACGGAACTGTTGGCCATTTGTATTTCTTCTTTGGAGAAATGTCTGTCCATGGCTTCTGCCTATTTTTTAACTGGATTATTTGTTTATTTGGGGTCGAGTAGTATCAGTTCTATATGTTTTGGACACTATCTCTTTATTGCATATGATCATTGCAAATATCTTCTCCCTTTGAGTAGGTTGTCTTATTACTTTTACGTTTTCATTGTTCTTCTGCCGTGTGGAAACTTTTTATTTTGCTGTATTCCCAATAGTTTATTTTTGCTTTCATTTCCTTTGCCTCAGGACACAGTCCAGAAAAACGTTGGTATGGTCCATGTCAAGAAGTTACTGTCTTCCCTCCTGTAGGATTTTTATGGATTCAGTTCTCATATTGAGGTCTTGAAACTGTTTTGTGTTTGTCTGTATTGTGTAAGAAAGCAGTCTAATTTCATTCTTTTGTGCGTAGCTGTCTAGTTTTCCCAACACCATTTGTTGTAGAGACTGTCCTTTTCCCTTTTGATATCGTTGCTTGCTTTGTGGAAGATTCATGGACCACATAATTGTGGGTTTCTGTCTGAACTTGTATCCTGTTCCTTTGGTCGCTGTGTCTATTTTTGTGCCATACTGTCTTGTTAGGATGACTGCAGCTTTGTAGTATAACCTGAAATCTAAAATTGTGAGTCCTCCAGCCTTGTTTTTCTTTTCCACATTGCACTGGCTGTTCAGTATCTTTAGTGGTTCCATACAAATGTTTAGGATTGTTTATTCGAGGTCTTTTATTCTTTAATTTAAATTCAATTTGCCAACTTGCAGTACACCATTAGTTTCAGATGTAGTCTTCAATAAATTATCAGTCGTGTGTAACACCCAGTGCTCATTGTATCGTGTGGCCTCCTTAATGCCACTCACCCAGTTACCCCCCCCCCAACTTCTCCTCCAGCAATCATCAGTTTGTTGCAATACTTAAGTGTCTATCATGGGTTTTCTCCCTCTCTGATGACTTCCCATTCTATTTCCCCTCCCTTCCCCTATGGTCTTCTTCCCTTTTTCTGATATTCCACATAGGAGTGAAAGCATATGATCATTGCCTTTCTTTCATTGGCTTATTCCACTCACTATAATACCCTCCAGCTCCACCCAGGTCGGTGTGATGGTAAGTGTTCATGCTTTCTGATGGCTGAGTAATATTCCATTATATATATATGATCCACATCTTCTTTATCCATTCATCTGTCCATGCTCATCTGCACTCTTTCCACAATTTGTCTATTATGGATATTGCTGCTATGAACACTGGGGTGCATGTGTCCTGTCTTCACTACCTCTGTCTCTGGGGGTAAATACCCAGTAGTGCAATTGCTGGGATATAGGGTAGCTTTATTTATAACTTTTTGAGGAAACTCCGTACCATTTTCAAGAGTGGCTGTACCGGACTGCATTCGCACAGGGGTGTAAGAGGGTTCCCGTTTCTCCACATCTTCTCCACATGTATAGTTTCATGTCTTCTTATTTTTAGATATTCGGCCTCGTGTGATATGGCATCTATAGGGGTTTAGATTTGCATTTCCCTGAAGCCAAGTGATATGAAGCATTTATGCATGTATCTTTTGGTCCCTAGTGCGTCGTCATCAGTGAAATGACTTCCCATTTTAATCCATCTCAAGACCTAAAGCTGGGTAAGGCACTGAAGCTCGATGATGCCATCGGTTGGAAGTGTGGAGAATTTCAAAAGATCTCTGTGGAGAGTAAGTTTAAAGGTCAGTGTGAAGCTAGTAATTGGATCCAGGGCGATCTCTGAAAGTGGGGGTTCCCTGGGATGGGCTGAGGGGGGCCCTCTGATTTTCCTGCTATGAATCCGTACGGTAGCTCCAAACGGACATTTTCCTGCTGTGGGGCAGGCTGAGTCCTCTAGTCGTGCAGAGGTGATCCCAATGCCTGGTACCTTGGAGGCAGGCAAACGGGGAGGGGACCCTCAGCAGAAGCCCCAGGGTTAGGTTAGGCCTCAAGAGACAGCAGGTCCGAACTGCCCAGTGCTCAGAGAACTCCCAGGCCGACTGAGATGAGGGCACAAGGGCGGGTGAATGTGAGCCTTGGGGTTTCATCCAGAAAGGCCCACAAAGGTCAGAGGTCATCAGCAGGTGCTCTCAGGGGGTGCCCCAATTCTCTTGCCCTGAATGCTCTGTTGTGCCCCCAAACGGTACAGTTTCCTGTGTGCTGCAGGCTGAGTCCTACGGTGGGGCTTGGGTGTCCCCAATCCCCCGGAGTGGGGTGCCAGGACCCTGGGGAGGGGCCCCTCTCTGCCCAACCTAGGGTAAGGGTTACGGTCCAGGAGCCCAGCAGGGACAATCTGCAGGCTGTGCGGCGAGCTCCGTGGAGGGCTGAGAGGAGGCCATGGGGGAGGGTGAGCATGGGCCTCAGGGTTGGGGCATGGGGGGCTGCCAAATGTGGGGATGGGCTCCGGGGGCCTCCCCAAGTTCTTGTGCCCTGTAGGCTCCGTAGAGCCCCAAGGGGCATGGTTTCCTGTCGGGTGGCAAGCTGAGTCCTGCGGTGGGGCACAGGTATCCCAATTCCCCAGGCCTGCAGTATAAGGCTCCTGGGGAGGCCCCCACACCCGCGGCCGACCTAGGGTTAGGGTTAGGTCTCAGGGGCCCTGCAGGCCCGATCTGCTGGCTGTATGTCGAGCTACATGGACTGAGGTGAGGGTGTGGGGAGGGTGAGCGTGGGCCTTAGGGTTGGGGTGCGGGAGGCTGCCGAAGTTCGCTGGTGGCTCAGGAGTGCCCTCCTGGTTCTCCCGCCCTGAATACTCTATGGCCTCCCAAGGCACATGGTTTCCTGTGGGGTGGCAGACTGAGTCCTGCTGTGGGGCTCAGGTGTCCCCAATCCCTGGGGCTGCAGCTCCAGGCTCCTGGGGAGGGGCCCCTCCACAGATGAACTAGGGTTAGGGTTGGGGTCCAGGAACCCCGCAGGCCAGATCTGCCCACTATGTCGCGAGCTCTGCCACGGGCTGAGGTGAGGGTGCGGGGTGGGGTGAGCATGGGCTTCAAGGTTGGGTTTAGGGATCGCCGAAGTTCGCCGGGGGCTCTGGGGGCCCTCCTGGTTCTCCCCCCCTGAATGCTCTACAGCCTCCCAAGGGGCCTGGTTTCCTGCGGGCTGGCAGGTTTTGTCCTGCAATGGGCCTCAGGTGTCCCCAGTCCCTGGGGCTGCGGCACCGGGCCCCAGGGGAGGGGCCCTACCCAGCCAACCTAGGGTCAGGTCTAGGCCCCAGGAACCTGGCAGGCCTGATCTTCCGGCTCTGCGTCGAGCTCGGTGGCAAGCTGAAGGGAAGGCGTGGGGTGGGATGAGCGTGGGCCTCAGGGTTGGGGTGTAGGGGGCTGCCGAGAATCGCTGGGGCTCAGGGGGGCCCTACCAGTTCTCCTGCACGGGATGCCTGTGGCGCCCCAAGGGGCATGGTTTCCTGAGGGGTGGCAGGCTGAGTCCTGTGCTGGGGCTCAGGTGTACCCAATCCCTGGGTTTAAGGTACGGATTAGGGTACGGGTTAAGGTTAGGGTATGGGTTAGGGTTAGGGTATGGGTGAGTGTAGGGGTTAGGGTTAGGGTAAGGAGAGGGTACGGGTTAGGGTTGGGTTTAGGGGTTACAGGTTAGAGGTTAGAGGTTATGGGTTAGGGTACGGATGCGGGTTTAGGGTACGGGTTAGAGTTTAGGGTTTGGGTTTAGGGTTAGGGTTAGGGTTGGAGTACGGGTTAGGTTTAGGGTATGGGTTAGGGTTAGGGTACGGGTTAGGGTATGCATTAGGGTATGGTTTAGGGTACGGGTTAGGGTACTGTTTAGGGTAAGTGTTGGCGTACGGATTAGGGTACGCTTTAGGTTACGGGTTAGGGTTAGGGTAAGGGTTAGGGTTAGGGTACAGTTTTTGGGTTATGGTACAGGTTAGGTTACGGTTTAGGGTTAGGGTTAGGGTACGGGTTAGGGAACGGGTTTGGGATAAGGATAGGGTACGGTTTAGGGTTAGGGTATGGGTTAGGGTATGGGTTAGGGTACAGGTTAGGGTTAGGTATGGGTTAGGGTACGGGATAGGGTACGGGTTAAGGTTAAGGTAAGGGTACTGGTTAGGGTTAGGGTACGGGTTACGGTTTAGGGTTTAGGGTTATGGTTAGGGTACAGGTTCGGGTTAGGGTATGGGTAGGGTTAGGGTACAGGTTATGTTACGAGTTAGGGTATGGGTTAGGGTCAGGGTTTAGGGTTTAGGGTTAAGGTTAGGGTACGGGTTAGGGTACTTGTTAGGGCTACAGTTAGGTTTAGGGTACGGTTTAAGTTATGGGTTAGGGTACCGTTTATGGTTAGGGTAGGGTACGGGTTAGAGTATGGGTTAGAGTACGTGTTAGGGTTACAGTTAGGGTTAGGGTACATGTTAGAGTTAGTGTTAGGGTATGGGTTAGAGTTAGGGTTAGAGTATGGGTTAGTGTATGGGTTAGGGTTAGGTTTAGGGTTAGTTTACGGGTTAGGGGTAGGGTTAGCTGAAGGGGTAGGGATGGGGGTTAGGGGTATGGTAGGGGTCGGGGTAGGGTTAGGGTTTAGGGTTAGGGTTTGGGGTTTGGCGTTAGTGGTTAAGGTTAGGGTTTAGTGTTTAGGGTATCGGGTTTAGGGTTAGGGTTTAGGGTTTAGGGTTTAGGGTTAAGGTTAGGGTTTAGGGTTTAAGGATTAGGGTTTAGGGTTAGGTTTAGGGTAGGTATAGGGTTAGGGTAAGGTTTAGGGGTTAGGGTTAGGGTAGGGTTAGGGGTTAAGGTTTAGGTTTTAAGGTTATGGGTTAGGGTTTAGGGTTAGGGTTACACCCCAGTATTCCAGCAGGACCATTCCACCAGCTGTGCGGTAGCGGAGGGCTGGGCCGAGGTGAAGGTGCTGGCAAGCTGGAGTGTGGGCCCAAGCATTTTGGCGCGGGGGGCCTTGAAAAGTCGCCAGGGGATCGGAGGGCCCTGCCGGTTCTCCCGCCCTGAATGGCCAGCTGTACCCCTAGCGGCCTGGGTGGCGGCGGGGCGGCACAGTGATTACGGCGCTGGGGCTCGGGGGTCCCCAGCGTTTCAGCCCCAGGCCCCTTGGGAGGGGCCCCTTGGGGGCCAACCTAGGGTAAAGGTTAGCTCCTGGAGGCCGGCAGGCACAATCCGCCGTCTGGGGCGAATGGAGGTGCAGTGAAGATCAGGGCGCTGGTGAGCGGGAGAGTGGGCCCCGGCGTTTTGGCGCTGGGAGCCTTCGAAGTCACCAGGGCAAGGAGGGTCCTGCCCATTCTCCCGCCCTGAATGATCGGCTGTGCCCTAGCGGCCTGCGTATGGTCGGGGCGGAAGGGTGAGTCCAGCGTTGCGACTCAGGGGTCCCCAATCCCTGGCGTTCGGCGGCAGTCGCTTTGGGAGGGGCCCCTTGGGAGCTAACCTAGGGTTAGGGTTAGCCCTCGGGAGGCCGGCAGGCTCGATTCACTGGCTCTGCGGCGAATGGAGGGGTGGGCCAAGGTGAGGTCGCTGACGAGCGGAAGCGTGGGCCCCAACATTTTGGCTCAGTGGGCCTTCGAATGTCACAGGGGGCTCGGAGGGCCCTGCTTGTTCTCCCGCCATGAAGGACCGGCAATCCCCTAGCGCCCCGGGTGGCGGCGGAGTGGCAGGGTCAGTCCAGCAGTGTTGCTCGGTTTTCCCCAATCCCCAGCGTTGCAGCGCCAGGCCCCTTGGGAGGGGCCCCTCGGGGACTGTCCTAGGGTTAGGTTAACCCCCAGGAGGCCAGCAGTCCCGATTTGCCGGCTGTGCAGTGAGGGGAGGGATTGACCGTGGTAGGGCGCAGTCGAGCGGTAGCGTGGTACCCAGCATTTTGGCGTGTCGGGGGCCTTCGTATTTGACCGGAGGCTCGGAGGGCCCTGCCGGTTATCCCGCCCTGAATGCCCAGTGGCGCCGCTAGTGGCCCGCATGGCAGCGGGACGGCAGGGTGAGCCTGGCGCTGGGGCTTGCGGGTCCCCAATCCCTGCCATTGCAGCACCAAGCCTCTTGGGAGGGGCCACTCTGGGGCCCACCTAGGGTTATGGTTAGCCCCAAGGAGCCCGGGAGGCCGGATCCGCCAGCTGTGTGGCTAGAGGGGGGGTGGGCCGAGGTGAGGGCGCTGTAGAGCGGGAGCGTGGGCCTCAGCGTTTTGGCGCAGGGGACCTACGAATGTCGCCTGGGGCTCGGAGGGCCCTGCCTGTTCCCCCACCCTGAATGACAGGTGACACCCCAAGTGGCTCGGGTGGCGGCGGAGGGGCAGGTTGAGTACATCGCTGGGGCTTGGGGGTCCCCAATCTCCGGCGTCGTGGTGCCAGGCCCTTTGGTAGGGCCCTTCGGGGGCCGACCTAGGGTTAGAGTTAGCCCCCAGGAGGCCGGCAGGCCCGATAAGATGGCTGTGGGGCGAGTGGAGGTGTGGGCCGAGGTAAGGGTGCTGGCTAGTGGAATCGTGGTACCCAACATTTTGGCACGGGGGGCCTCCGAAGGTCGCCAGGGGTCTGAGGATCCTGCCCTTTCTCCCGCCTTGAATGACTGGCGGCACCCTTAGCGGCCTGGGTGGTGACGGGGAGGCATGGTGACTCTGTCGCTGCGGCTCAGGAATCCCCAATCCCAGGCGTTGCAGCACCAGGCCCCTAGGATGGGCCCCTTGGGGCCGACCTAGGGTTAGGTTTAGCCCCTAGGAGGCCTGCAGGCCTGATTCACCGGCTGTTGGAGAAGCGGAGGGTGGACTGAGGTGAGGGCCCAGGTGAGTGGGAGCATGGGCCCCAGCGTTTTGGCATGGATGGCCTTCGAAAGTTTCTGGGTTCTTGAGAGCCCTGCCCGTTTTCCCACCCTGAATGACCTGCGATGCCCCAGTGGGTCCGGTGTCGGCGGGGTGGCAGGGTGAGTCCAGTGCTGCAGCTAGGGTGTCCCCAATCCCAGGCGTTGCTGCTCCAGTCCCCTTGAGAGTGGCCCCTTGGGGGCTGACCTAGGGTAGCGTCAGCCCCCAGGAGGCCGGCAGGACCGATACGCCACTGTGGGGCAGCAGAGGGGCGGGCTGAGTTGAAGGTGCTGGTCAGTGGGAGCGTGGCCGCGGTGGTTTGGCTCGGGGGGGCCTTCGAATGTCCCACGGCTCCGAAAGCCCTGCCCCTTCAACCGACCTGAATGACCGGCGGCGCCCCTAGTGGCCCGGGTGATGTGGGACGGCAGGGTGAGTCAGGCGTTAGGAATCGGGAGTCCCCAATCCCCGGCATTGCGGGATCAAGACCCTTAGGATAGGCCCCTCATGGGCCAATCTAGGGTTAGGGTTAGCTCCCAGGAGGCCGGCAGGCCTGATATGCCAGCTAGACTGCGAGAGGAGGGGCGGGCGGAAGTAAAGGTGCTGGCGAGCGGGAACATGGGCACCAGCGTTTTGACTTGGGGCTTTCAAAGGTCGCTGGGGTCTCGCGGGCCCTGCCCGTTCTCCCACCCTGAATGAACAGCGCCGCCCCAGCGTGCCTGGTGTCAGCAGGGAGGCAGAGTGAGTCTGGCGCTGGGGCTCGGGGGTCCCCAATCCCCGGCGTTGTGGCCCAGGCCCCTTGGGAAGCACCCCTCGTGTGCCGACCTAGGGTTAGGGATAGCCCCCAGGAGTCCTGCAGGCCTGATCCACCAGCTGTGTGGCAAACGGAGGGGGGGGGTGGGCAGAGGTGAGGACGCTGGTGAGCGGGAGCGTGGGCACAAGTGTTTTGGCGCGGGGGGCCTTCGAGTGTCACCGGGGGCTCGGAGGGCCATGCCCGTTCTCCCGCCCTGAATGACCGGCGGTGCCTCTAGTGGCCCGGGTGGTGGAGGGGCGGCAGGTGAATCCGGCGCTGGGGCTCAGGGGTCCTCAATCCACTGTTTTGCGGTGCCAGGCCCCTTGGGAGGGGCCCCTCAGGGAATGACCTAGGGTTAGGCTTAGCCCCCAGGACGCCGGCAGGCTCAATCCGCCAGCTGTGTAGCGAATTGAGGGGTGGGTCGAGGTGAGGTCTCTGTGGAGTGGGAGCGTGGGCTCAAGCGTTTTGGCACCGGGGGCCTTCGAATGTTTCCGGGGACTCGACAGGCCCTGCCCATTCTCCTCCCTGAGTGACCGGCAGCGCCCCTAGCAGCCCAGGTGGCGGCGGGGCGGCAGGGTGAGTCAGGCACTGTGGCTCGGGTATCCCCAATCCCTGGCATTGTGGCGCCAGGCCCCTTGGGAGGGGCCCCTCGGGGGCCAAACTAGGGTTAGGTTTAGCCCCTAGGAGGCCGGCAGGCCCTATTCCCCAGCTGTGTGGAGACTGGAGTGACGGAGCGAGGTTAGGGCGCTGGTGAGCAGGACTGTGGGCCCAGGTGTTGTGGCACGGGGGGCCTTTGAAGGTCTCCGTGTCTCTGAGGGCCCTGCCCGTTCTCACGCCCTGAATAACGGCAGCACCCCAAGCCCCCGGGTGGCAGCTGGGGGGCAGGGTGAGTCCAGTGCTGAAGCTCGGGGGTCCACAATCCCTGGCGTTGTGGCGCCAGGCCCCTTGGAAGGGGCCCCTCGGCGGTCAATCTAGGGTTACGGTTAGCCCCCAGAAGGCCAGTGGACCCGATCAGTGGCTGTGCAACACGCTGAGGGTTGGGCCGAGGTGAGGGCACTGGCGAGACTGAGCATGAGCCCAAGTGTTTTAGCGCGGGGGGCCTTCAAAGGTCGGCGGGGGCTCGGAGGGCCCTGCTGGTTCTGTCGCCCTGAATGACCGGCGGTGCCCCTAGCGGCCTGGGTGGGGACAGTGCATCAGGGTGAGTCCGGCTCTGGGGCTCTGCGTCACCAATCCCCAGCGTTGCAGAGCCAGGCCCCTTGGGATGTGCCCCTCGGGCTCGACCTAGGGTTTCGGTAGGCCCCCAGGAGCCTGGCAGGCCCTATCCACTGGCTCTGAATCAAGCGGAGGCGTGGGCCAATGTGAGGGCACTGGCGAGCAGGAGCATGGGGCCAACGTTTTTGCGCGGGGGGCCTTCGAAGGTCAGCGGGGGCTTGGAAGGCCCTGCCTGTTCTCCCGCCCTGAATGACCGGCGGCGCCCCTGTGGCCCGGGTGGCGGCGGGACGGCTGGGTGAGTCCAGAGCTAGGGCTCAGGGGATCCCAAGCCCTGGCGTGGCGGCGCCAAGCCCTTTGGGAGGAGCCCCTTGGGCGCTTATGTAGGGTTTGGTTTAACCCCCAGGAGGCAGGTGGGCCTGATCCACCGGCTATGCGGTGTGTGGAAGGGCTCGCTGAGTTGAGGGCGCTGGTGAGTGGGAACGTGAACACAAGCGTTTTGGCGTGGGGTGCCTTCGAAGGTCACCGGGGGCTCAGAGGGCCCAGCAAGTTCTCCCGTCCTGAATGACCGCCGGTGCCCTAGCAGCCTGGGTGGCGGCGGGGCGGTAGGGTGAGCCCGGAGCTGGGGCTCGGGGATCCCCAATCCCCGGCGTGGCATCACCAGGCCCCTTGGGAGGGGTCCCTCTCGGCTGACGTACGGTTATAATTAGCTCAAAGGAGGCCGGCAGGCCGGATCTGCCAGCTGTGCGGCGAGCAGAGTGGTGGGCCGAGGTGAGGGCGCTGGTGATCTGGAGCGTGGGCCCAAGCATTTTGGCGTGGGGGGCCTTCGAAGGTCGCCAGGGGCTCGGAGGCCCTGCCCCTTCTCCCGCCCTGAGGGACCGGCGGTGCCCCTAACAACCCAGTTGGCGGTGGTGTGGCAGTGTAAGTCCGGCGCTGGGACTCGAGGGTCCCCAATCTCCGGCATGGCGGTGCCAGTCCCCTTGGGAGGGGCTCCTCAGGGGCCGAGCTAGGGTTAGGGTTAGACCCCAGGAGGCCAGCAGGCCCGATCCGGCGGTTGTGCAGCTTGCGGAGGGGCTGGCCGAGGGGAGGGCGCTGGTGAGCAGAAGCGTGGGCCAAAGCATTTTGGCGCGGGAGGCCTTGGAATGTCGCCGGAGGCTCGGAGGGCCCTGCCCATTCTCCAACCCAGATGACCGGTGGCGCCCCTAGCGGCCCGGGTGGCGGCGGGGTGTGAGGGTGCGTCCCGCAGTTTGCTCTGGGGGTCCCCAATCCCCAGTGTGGCAGCGCCAGGCCCCTTGGGATGGGCCCCTCAGGAGCTAACCTAGGGTTAGGGTTAGCCCCCAGGAGGCTGGCAGTCCCGATCTGCCAGCTGTGCGGCGAGCGGAGGGGTGGCCTGAGGAGAGGGTGCTGGTGAGCAGGAGCGTAGGCCCAAGCGTTTTGGCGTGGGGGGGCTTCGAAGGTCTCCAGGGGCTCGGAGGTCCCTGTCCGTTCTCCCGCCCTAAATGACCGGCGGCGCCCCTAGCTGCCCGGGTGGCGGCGGGGGTGGCAGGGTAAGTCCTGCGCTGAGGCTCGAGGGTCCCCAATCATCAGCTTCGCGGTGCCAGGCCCCTTGGGAGGGGCCCCTCGTGAGCAGACCTAGGGTTAGGGTTAGTCCCCAGGAGGCCGAGAGGCCCAATCTGCCTGCCTGTGGTGAGCGGAGGGACGGGCCGAGGTGAGGGCATTGGTGAATGTGAGCTTGGGCCCAAGCGTTATGGCGTGGGGGGCCATGGAAGGTCGACAGGGGCTCGGAAGGCCCTGCCCGATCTCCCGCCCTGAATGAGGACGGCATCCCTAGCGGGCCAGGTCATGGCGGGGCGGCAGGGTGAGTTCGGCGCTGGTGCTCGGGGGTCCCCAATCCCCAGCGTGGCAACGCCAGGCACTTGGGAGTGGTCCCTTGGGGACCGACCTAGGGTTATGGTTAGCTCCAGGCGGCTGGCAGGCCCGATCCGCAGCCTGTGCAGCGAGCAGAGGGGTGGGCCGAGGTGGGGGCGCTGGGGAGTGGGAGCGTGGGCCCAAGCGTTTTGGTGTGGGGGGTCTTCAAAAGTCGGTGGGGGCTTGGAGGGCCCTGCCCGTTCTCCCACCCTGAATAACCGGCGGCACCCCTAGAGCCCCGGGTTGCAGTGGGGCGGCCGTATGAGTCCACTGCTGGGGCTCGAGGGTCCCCAATCCCAGGCCTTGCAGCTCCAGGCTCCTTGGGAGGGGCCCATCAGGGGCCGACCTAGGTTTAGGGTTAGCCCCCAGGAAGCTGGCAGGCCCGATCCGCATGCTGTGTAGTGAGCAGAGGGGCAGGCCGAGGTGAGGGCGCTGTCAAGTGGGAGCGTGGGCCCAAGCGTTTTGGCGCGGGGGGCCTTCGAAAGTCATTGGGGGTTCGGAGGGCCCTTCCCGTTCTCACGCCCTGAATGACCGGCGGCTCCCTTAGCGGCCCGGGTGGCGGCAGGTTGGCAGGTTGAGTCCGGCGCAGGGGCTCAGGTGTCCTCAATCCCCGGCGTTGTGGCGCTAGGACCCTTGAAAGGGGTCCCTCCGGGGGGACCTGGTTTTAGGGTTAGCCCCAGGAGGCCAGCAGGCCCAATCCACAGGCTGTGCGGCATACGATGGGGCGGGCCTAGGTGAGGCCGCTGGCGAGTGGGAGCATGGCTCCAAGAATTTTTTAAAGTGGGCCTTCGAAGGTCGTCGAAGTCTCAGAGGGCCCTGCCCGTTCTACCGCCCTGAATAACCGGCAGCGCCCCTAGCACCCCGGGTGGCGGTGGGGCCCTGGGTGACTTCGGTGCTGGAGCTTGGGGGTCCCCAATCCCAGGCGTTGCTGCTCCAGGCCCCTTGGGATGGGCCCCTCGAGGACCGACCTAGGGTTACGGTTAGCCCCAGGAGGCCGGCAGGCATACGGAGGTGCTGGCCGAGGTGAGGATGCTGACGAGCAGGAGCGTGGGCCCAAGAGTTTTCGCACGTGGGCCTTCGAAGTTCGCTGGGGGCTCGGAGGGCACTGCACGTTCTCCCGCCCTGAATGACCAGCGGTACCCCTAGCGGCCAGTGTGGCAGTGGGGTTGCAGGGTGATTCCGGTGCTGGGGTCGGGGGTCCCCAAACCCCGGCGTGTTTTGCGCCAGGCACCTTGGGAGGGGCCTTCGGGGGCCGACCTAGTGTTAGGGTTAGACCAAAGGAGGTCGGCAGGCCCGATCTGCCGGGTGTGCGGCGAGCGGAGTGGTGGGCTGAGGTGAGGGCACTGGCGACAGGGATCGTGGGCCCAAGCGTTTTGGCACTGGGGGCCTTCGAAGGTCGCCAGGAGCTCTGAGGGCCCTGCCCGTTCTACCACCCTGAATGATCGGCGGCGCACCTAGCGGCCCCGGTGGTGGCGGGTCGGCAGGGTGAGTCTGGCGCTGGGGCTCTAGAGTCCCCAATCCCTGGCGTGGCAAAGCCAGGCCCCTTTGGAGGGGCCCTCGGGGACCGACCTAGGGTTAGGGTTAGCCCCGAGGAGGCTGGCAGGCCAGATCCGTCAGCTGTGTGGGGAGTGGAGAGGTGGGCCGAGGTGAGGGCGCTGGGGAGCGGGTGCGTGGGCCCAAGCATTTTGGCGCTAGGGCCTTCGATGGTCGCTTGGGGATCGGAGGGCTCTGATAGTTCTCCCGCCCTGAATGACCATCGGCGCCCCTAGTGGCCCGGGTTGTGGCAGTACGGCAGGGGGAGTCCGGCCTTGTGGTTGAGGGGTCCCCAATCCCTGGGGTTGCTGCGCCAGGCCCCTTGGGAGGGGCCCCTTGGGGGATGACCTAGGGTTAGGGTTAACCCACAGGACGCCTGCAGGCCCTATCCCCCGGCTGTGCAATGTGCGGAGGGGCGGACCGAGGTGAGGGCGCTGGAGAGCGGGAGCATGGGCCCAAGCGTTTTGTCGAAGGGGGCCTTCGAAGGTCATCGATGGCCTGGAGGGCCTTGCCTGTTCTCCCGCCCTGAATGACTGGAGGTGCCCCTAGCGGCCCGGGTGGTGGCGGGGCATCCGGGTGAGTCCGGCGCTGGGGCTCAGGGTTCCCCAATCCCCGGTGTTGCGGCTCTAGGCTCCTTGCTAGGGGCCCCTAGGGGACTGGCCTACGGTTAGATTTAGCCCCCAGGAGGCCGTCAGCCCGATCCGCCAGCTCTGTGGCGAGCGGAGGGCGGGCGGAGGTGAGGCCGCTGGCGAGCTGGAGCGTGGGCCCAGGCGTTTTGGCGCGGGGGTCCTTCAAAAGTCGCCGGGGGCTTTGAGGGCCCTGTAAGTTCTTCTGCACTGAATGATCGGTGGCTCCCCTAGCGGCCTGGATGGAGGAGGGGCGGTAGGGTGAGTCGGGCGCTGGGGCTTGGGGATCCCCAATCCTCGGCGTTGGGGAGCCAGGCCCCTTTGGAAGGGCTCTAGGGGGCCGACCAAGCATTACTGTTAGCCCACAGGAGGCCGGCAGACCCGATCTGCTGGCTGTGTGGCGAGCAGAGGGGTGGGTTGAGGTGAGGGCGCTGGTAAGCGGGAGTGTGGGTCGAAGCGTTTTGGCGTGGGGGGCATTCGAATGTCGCCGGTGCTCAGAGCACCCTTCCCGTTAAACCACGCTGAATGCCCGATGGCGCACCTAGCGGTCCGGGTTGCAGAGGGGTAGCAGGGTGAGTCCGGTGCTGGGGCTCGGGGGTGCCCAAACCCCAGCCTTGCGGCACCAGGCCCCTTTGGATGGGCCCCTCGGGGGCCGACCAAGGGTTATTGTTAGCCCCCAGGAGGCCAGCAGTCCCGATCCGCCGGCTGTGAGGCGAGCAGAGGGGTGGACCCAGGTGAGGGCGCTTGAAAGCAAGAACGTTGACCCACGCGCTTTGGTGCGGGGGGCCTTTGAAGGTCATCGGAGGTTCGGAGGGCCCTACCCGTTCTCCTGCCCTGAATGACCAGCGGCACCCCTAGCAGCCGGGGGGGGGCGGGGTGGCAGGGTGAGTCCGGCACTGGGGCTCAGGGGTCCCCAATCCATGGCGTTGTGGCGCCAGGCCCCTTGGGAGGGGCCCGTCGGGGGCCTACCTAGGGTTAGGATTAGCCCCCAGGAGGCCGGCAGCCCCAATCACCCAGCTGTGTGGCGAGCAGAGGGGTGGGCCCAGGTGAGAGCGCTTGAGAGCCAGAGCGTGGGCCCAAGCGTTTTGGCGCGGAGGGCCTTTGAATGTCTCCGGGGGCTTGGAAGCCCCTGCCGGTTCTCCCGCCCTGAATGACTGCAGCGCCCCTAGCGGCCCGGGTGGAGGCGGGAAGGCAGGGTGAGTTCGGCGCAGGGGCTCGGGTGTCCTCAATCCCTGGCGTTGTGGCGCTAGGCCCCTTGAGATGGGCCCCTCAGGGGGGACCTGGGTTTAGGGTTAGCCCCAGGTGGCCGGCAGGCCCGATCCGCAGGCTGTGCGGCATACGGTCGGGTGGGCCGAGGTGAGGCCGCTGGCGAGCGGGAGCATGGCTCCACGCATTTTGCGAAGCGGGCCTTCGAAGGTCGTCGAAGTCTCGGAGGGCCCTGCCCGTTCTACCACCATGAATAATCGGCGGCGCCTCTAGCACCCCGGGTGTCGGCGGGGCTGCCGGGTGTGTCCGGTGCTGGAGCTTGGGGGTCCCCAATCCCAGGTGTTGCTGCTCCAGACCCCTTGGGATGGGATCCTCGAGGACCGACCTAGGTTTATGGTTAGCCCCAGGCGGCCGGCAGGCCCGATCCGCTGGCTGTGCGGCGAGAGGAGGGGCGTTCCGAGGTGGGGCCACTGGGGAGCGGGAGCATGGGCCCAAGCGTTTTGGCATGGGGGGCCTTCAAAAGTCGGCGGGGGCTCGGAGGGCCCTGCCCATTCTCCCGCCCTGAATAACTGGTGGCGCCCCTAGTGCCCCTGGTTGTGGTGGGGCGGCCAGGTGAGTCCGGCGCTGGGGATCAGGTGTCCCCAATCCCTGGCGTGGTGGCGCCAGGCCCCTTGGGAGGGGCCCCTCGGGGGCCGATCTAGGCTTATGGTTATCCACCAGGAGGCCAGCAGGCCCGATCTGCCAGCTGTTCGGCGAGTAGTAGGGCAGGCCAGGGGAGGGCGCTGGCGAGCAGGAGCATGGGCGCAGCGTTTTGGCATGGCCAGCCTTCGAAAGTCGCCAGGGGCTTGGAGGGTTCTGCCCGTTCTCCCGCCCTGAATGACCAGCGGCGCCCCTAGTGGCCCGGGTGGTGGCGGGGTGGCATGGTGAGTCCGGCGCTGGGGCTCGGGCGTCCCCAATCCCTGGCGTGGTGGCAACAGGCCACTTGGGAGGGGCCCCTCGGGAGGGGCCCCTCGTGCGTCGACCTAGGGTTAGGGTTAGCCCCAAGGAGGCTGGCAGGCCGATCTGCCAGCTGTGCGGTGAGCGGAGGGGCGGGCCGATGTGAATGCGCTGGAAGCAGGAGCGTGGGCCCAAGCGTTTTGGCGCAGGGGGCCTTCGATGGTCGCCATGAGCTCTGATGGACTTGCCCGTTCCCCCGCCCTTAATGACCGGCGGCACCCTAGCGGCCAGGGTGGCGGCGGGGCAGCAGGGTGAGTCCAGCGCTGGGGCTCGGGGGTCCCCAATCCCCGGCATTGCGGCGCCAGGCCCCTTAGGATGGGGCACTAGGGGGCTTACCTAGGGTTAGTGTTAGCCCCCAGGAGGCTGGGAGGCCCGATCTGCCGGCTGTGTGGCGTGCAGAGGGGAAGTACGAGGGAGGGCGCTGGCGAGCGGGAGTGTGGGCCCAAGCGTTTTGGCGCGGGAGGCCTTCGAAAGTCGCAGCGGCTTGGAGGGCACTGCCCGTTCTTCCGCTCTGAATGACCGGCAGCACCCCTAGCAGCCCTGGGGGCAGTGTGGCAGCAGTGTGAGCCCAGCGCTAGGGCTCGGGGGTCCCCAATCCCCAGCTTTGTGGCACCAGGGCCCATGGGAGGGGCCCCTTGGGGACGGACCTAGGGTTAGGTTTAGCCCCCATGAGGCCTGCAGGCCCGATCCACCGGCTGTGCGGCGAACGGTGGGGCGGGCCGAGATGAGGGCACTGGCAAGCTGGAACATGGGCCCAAGCTTTTTGGCGCGAGTGGCCTTCGAAGGTCGCCGGGGGCTAAGAGGGCCCTGCCCCTTCTCCCTCCCTGTTTGACCGGCGGTGCCCCTACCTGCCCGGTTGGCGGCAGGGTTCAGGGTGAGTCCGGCGCTTTGGCTCGGGGGTCCACAATCCCCAGCGTTGCGGCGCCAGGTGCCTTGGGAGGGCTGACCTATGGTTAGGGTTAGCCCCCAGGAGGCCAGCAGGCCCGATCGGCCAGCTTTGCGGTGAGCAGAGGGGCGGGACGAGGTGAGGGCGCTGACAAGTGGGAGCGTACGCGCAAGCGTTTTGATGAGGGGTGTCTTCGAGGTCACCTGGGGCTCGGAGGGCCCTGCCTGTTCTCACGCCCTGAATGAATGGCAGCGCTGCTAGCGGCCCGTGTGGCAGCGGGGCGACACAGTGGGTCCGGTGCTGTGGCTCGGGGATCAGCAATCCCAGGCGTTGTGGTGCCAGGCCCCATCGGACGGGCCCCTTGGGGGCCGACCTAGGGTTACGGTTAGTCCCCAGGAGGCCGGCAGGCCGGATCTTCCCACTGTGCGGCGAGTGGAGGGGCAGGCCAAGGTAAGGGCGCTGGCGAGCGGGAGCGTGGGCCGAAGCGTTTTGTCACGGGGGGCCTTCAAAAGTCTCCGGGGGCTCAGAGGGCCCTACCCGTTCTCCTGCCCTGAATGACCGGCGGCTCCCCTAGCGGCCCGGATGGTAGCGGGGTGGCAGGGTGAGTCTGGCGCTGGGGCTCGGGAGTCCCCAATCCCTGTTGTTGCGGCGCCAGGCCCCTTGGGAGGGGCCACTAGAGGGCCGACGTAAGGTTAAGGTTAGCCCCCAGAAGGCCCACAGGACCAATCCGCCAGCTGTGCGGCGAGCGGAGGGACGGGCCAAGGTAAGGGCGCTGGTGAGCGGGAGCATGGCCCAAGCGTTTTGGTGCGGGGAGCCATCGAAGGTCACTGGTGGCCTGGAGGGCCCTGCCCGTTCTCCCTCCCTGAATGACCGGTGGCACCCCTAGCGGCCCAGGTGGCGGTAGGGCGGGAGGGTGAGTCCGGCCTTGGGGCTCGGGGGTCCCCAATCCCCGGCATTGCGGCAATAGGAACCTGGGATGGGCCCCTCCGGGGCCCACCAACGATTAGGGTAAAACTCAGGAGGCCGGCAGTCCCGATCCACCAGATGTGCAGTGAGCTGAAGGGCGGATCGAAGTGAGGGTGCAGGCGAGCAGGAGCATGGGCCCAAGCATTTTGGTGCGGGGGGCCTTCGAAGGTCGCCAGTGGCTCAGAGGAATCTACCAGTTCTCCCTCCCTGAATGATCGACGGCGCTCCTAGCGGCCCGGGTTGTGGCAGGGCAGCAGGATGAGTCCGGCGCTGGGGCTCGGGAGACCCCAATCCCTGTTGTTGTGGGGCCAGGCCCTTTGGGAGGGTCCACTAGGGGGCCGACCTAAGGTTAGGGTTAGCCCCCAGAAGGCCCACAGGCCCGATCCACCAGCTGTGCAGTGAGTGGAGGGGCGGGCCGAGGTAAGGGCGCTGGGGAGCAGGAGCGTGGGCCCAAGAGATTTGGTGTGGGGGGCCTTCGAAATTTGCCAGTGGCTCAGAGGGCCCTGCCCGTTCTCCCTGCCTGAATGAACGGCGGTGCCCCTAGCGGCCCAGGTGGCGGTAGGGCGGGAGGGTGAGTCCGTCCTTGGGGCTCGGGGGTCCCCAATCCCTGGCATTGTGGCAATAGGAACCTATGATGGGCCCCTCTGGGGCCCAACAACAATTAGGGTAACACCCAGGAGGCTGGCAATCCCGATCCACCAGCTGTGCAGCGAGCTGAGGGGCAGACCAAAGTGAGGGCGCAGGCGAGCAGGAGCATGGGCCCAAGCGTTTTGGCACGGGAGGCCTTCGAAAGTCACCAGGGCTCGGAAGGCACTGCCTGTTTTTCCACTCTGAATGACCGGCGGTGCCCCTAGCTGCCCAGGGGGCAGCGTGGCAGCAGTGTGAGTCCAGCGCTGGGCCTCTGGGGTCCTCAATCCCCGTCATTGCGGAGACAGTCCCCTTGGGATGGGCCCCTCGGGGGCAGACCTAGGGTTAGGGTTAGCCACCAGGAGGCCGGATGGCCCGATCCGCCGGCTGTGCGGCGAGCGGAGGGGCGGGCTGAGGTAAGGGTGCTGGCGAGCGGGAGTGTGGGCCCAAGCATTCTGGCGCGGGGGGCCTTTGAAGGTGGCCGGGGGCTCGGAGGGCCCTGCCCGTTCTGCACTGAATGACCAGCGGCACCCCTAGCGGCCTGGGTGGTGGTGGGGCAGCAAGTTGAGTCCAGCACTGGGGCTCGGGGGTCCCCAATCCCCGGCATTGCAGCGATAGGCCACTGGGATGGGCCCCTCAGGAGCTGACCTTTGGTTAGGGTTAGCCCACAGGAGGCCGGCAGGTCCGATCCGCCAGCTGTGCATTGAGCGGAGGGGTAGGCTGAGGTGAGGGCGCTGGCGAGTGGGAGCGTGGGCCCAAGCATTTTGGCGTGGGGGGCCTTCGATGGTTGCCGGGGGCTCGAAGGGCCCTGCCCATTCTGCCGTCGTGAATGACCAGCGGTGCCCCTACCAGCCCGGGTGGCATTGGGGCAGTAGGGTGAGTCCGGCGCTGGGGCTCGGGGGTCCCCAATCCCTGGCGTTGCGGTGCCAGGCCCCTTCGGAGGGGCCCCTCAGGGGCCAACCTAGGGTTATGGGGAGCCCCCAGAGGAGAGCAGGCCTCATCCGCCAGCTCTGCGGCAAGAGGAGGGGCAGGCCGAGGTGGGGGCGCTGAGGAGCGGGAGCATGGGCTCAAACGTTTTGGATGGGGGGGCCTTCAAAGGTCGCCAGAGGCTCGGTAGACCCTGCCCATTCTCCCGCCCTGAATGACCGGCAGCACCCGTAGCGGCCCGGTTACATCAGGGTGACAGGATGAGTCCAGCGCTGGGGCTCAGGGGTCCCCAATCCCCTGCATTGCAGAGCCAGGCCCCTTGGGATATACCCCTCGGGGGCCGACGTATGGTTAGGGTCAGCCCCTAGGAGGCCAGCAGGCCTGATCCGCCGGCTGTTTGGAGAGCGGAGGGGCGGGCCGAGGTGAGGGCGCTGGCGAGCGGCAGCAGTGGTCCAAGCGTTTTGGCGTGGGGGGCCTTCGAAAGTCTCCGGGGACTCGGAGGGCCCTGCCCGTTCTCCCACCCTGAATGACCGGTGGCGCCACTAGCGGTCCGGGTAGCAGCAGGGCGGCTCGGTGAGTCCGGCGCTGGGGCTCGGGGGTCAGCAATCCCAGGCTTTGTGGCGCCAGGCCCCATCAGACGGGTCCCTCGAGGGCCGACCTAGGGTTAGGGTTAGCCCACAGGAAGCCGGCAGGCCTCATCAGCTGGTTGTGCGGCTAGCGCAGGATCTGGCCGAGGTGACGGCGCTGGTGAGCGGGAAGGTGGGCCCAAGCGTTTTAGTGCGGGAGTTCTTCGAAGGTCGCCAGGGGCTCAGAGGGCCCTGCCCCTTCTGCCTCTTTGAATGACCGGCGGCGCCCCTACTGGAGGGCCCTGCCCGTTCTCCTGCACTGAATGTCCTGCCGCGCCCCTAGCAGCCCGTGTGCTGGCGGGGCAGCAGGGTGAGTCCAGCGCTGGAGCTCGGGGGTCCCCAATCCCTGGCGTTGCGGCGCCAGGCCCCTTGGGAAGGCCCCCTTGGGTGTCGACCTAGGGTTAGGGTTACCCCCAGGAGGCCGGTAGGTCAGATCTGCCAGCTGTGCGGCGAGCAGAGGGGCAGGCTGAGATGAGGGCGCTGGCGAGCGGGAATGTGGGCCCAAGCATTTTGGCGCAAGGGGCCTTTGAAGTTCGCCAGGGGCTCGGAGGGCCCTGCCCATTCTCCTGCCCTGAATGACCAACGGCACCCCTCGCGGCCCGTTTGGCAGCGGGGCAGCAGGGAGAGTCTGGCGCTGGGGCTCGGGGGTCCCCAATCCCCGCCTTTTAGGCGCCTGGGCCCTTCGGAGTTTCCCCTTGGGGACAGACCTAGGTTTAGGTTTAGCCCCCGGGAGCCCAGCAGGCCCGATTCGCCAGCTGTGCGGCAAGCGGAGGGGCAGGCCGAGATGAGGGCACTGGCGAGCTGGAACATAAGCCCAAGCGTTTTGGCGCGAGTGGCCTTCAAAGGTCGCCGGGGGCTAAGAGGGCCCTGCCCGTTCTCCCTCCCTGAATGCCCGGCGGCGCCCCTACTGGCCCAGTTGGCAGCGGGGCAGCAGAGTGAGTCCGGCGCTGGGACTCGGGGGTCCATAATCCCCAGGATTGTGGCGCCAGGTGCCATGGGAGGGGTCCCTCCTGGGCCGATCTAGGGTTAGGGTTAGCCCCCAGGAGGTCGGCAGACCCGATAGGCCAGCTTTGCGGCGAGCGGAGGCGCGGGCCGAGGCGAGGGTGCTGACAAGCAGGAGTGTGGGCGCAAGCGTTTTGATGTGGGGTGCCTTCGAAGGTCGCCCGTGGCTCAGAGGGCCCTGCCTGTTCTCACGCCCTGAATGACCGGCGGTGCAGCTAGCAGCCCGGGTGGTGGCGGGGTGGCATGGTGAGTCCGGCGCTGGGGCTCAGGTGTCAGCAATCCCAGGTGTTGTGGTGCCAGGCCCCATTAAGGGCCCCTCGGGGGCCGACCTAGGGTTGGGGTTAGCCCCCAGGAGGCCGGCAGGCCGGATCCACCAGCTGTGCGGCGAGTGGAGGGGCAGGCTGAGGTAAGGGCGCTGGCAAGCAGGAGTGTGGGCCGAAGCGTTTTATCGCGGGGGGCCTTCAAAAGTCTCTGGGTCTCAGAGGGCCCTACCTGTTCTCCCGCACTGAATGACGGGCGGCTCCCCTAGCGGCCCGGGTGGTGGCGGGGCGGCACAGTGAGTCCAGCACTGGGGCTCAGGAGTCCCCAATCCCAGGCATTGCGGATGCCAGGCCCCTTGGGATGGGCCCTTGGGGGGCCTACCTAGGGTTAGGGTTAACCCCCAGGAGGCTGGGAGGCCCGATCCGCCAGCTGTGTGGCGAGTGGAGAGGCGGGCCGAGGTGAGGGCGCTGGTGAGCGGGAGCGTGGGCCCAAGCGTTTTGGTGCGGTGGGCCTTCGAAGGACGATAGGGGCTCGGAGGGCCCTGCCCGTTCTCCTGCACTGAATGTCCTGCCGCACCCCTAGCGGCCCTTGTGGTGGCGGGGCGGCAAGGTGAGTCCGGCGCTGGTGCTCAGGGGTCCCCAATCCCCAGCGGTGCGACTCCAGGCCCCTTGGGAGCCGACCTAGGTTTAGGGTTAGCCCCAGGAGGCTGGCAGGCCCATTACGCAGGCTGTGCGGCAAGCGGAGGGGCGGGCAAGGTGAGGGCGCTGGCAAGAGGGAACATGGGCCCTAGCGTTTTAGCGTGGTAGGCCTTCGAAGGTCGCCGGGGGCTCAGACGGCCCTGCCCGTTCTCCTGCCCTGAATGACCGACGGCACCCCTCGCAGCCTGGTTGGCAGCGGGGCGGCAGGGAGAGTCTGGTGCTGGGGCTCGGGGCTCCCATCACCGGCATTGCAGCACCAGGCCCTTTGGGATGGGCCCCTAGGGGGCCTACCTAGGGTTAGGGTTAGCCCCCAGGAGGCTAGGGTGCCCAATCCGCCGGCTGTGTGGCGAGAGGAGGGGCAGGCCGAGGTAAGGGTGATGGCGAGCGGGAGCGTGGGACCTAGTGCTTTGGTGCGGGGGGCCTTCGAAGGTCGCTGGGGGCTTGGAAGGCCCTGCCCATTCTCCCGCCCTGAATGACCGGCGGTGCCCCTAGTGGCTCGGGTGGCAGCGGGGGGCATGGTGAGTCTGGCGCTGGTGCTCGGGAGTCCCCTTTCCCCGTTGTTGTGGCGCCAGGCCCCTTGGGAGGTGCCACTAGGGGGCCGACCTAGGGTTAGTGTTAGCCCCCAGAAGGCCCACAGGCCCGATCCGCCCACTGTGTGGGGAGCAGAAGGGAGGGCCGAGGTAAGGGTGCTGGCGAGCGGGAGCGTGGGCCCAAGCGTTTTGGTGCGGGGGGCCTTCGAATGTTGCAGGTGGCTCGAAGGTCCCTGTCCGTTCTCCCTCCCTGAATGACCAAGGGCGCCCGTAGCGGCCCAGGTGGCGGTAGGGCAGGAGGGTGAGTCCGGCGCTGGGGCTCGGGAGTCCCCAATCCCCGGTGTTGTGGTAATAGGAACCTGGGATGGGCCCCTCAGGTGCCCACCAACGCTTAGGGTAACACCCAGGAGGCCGGCAGTCCCGATCCACCAGCCCTGCAGCGAGCGGAGGGGTGGACCGAGGTGAGGGCCCAGGCGAGCGGGAGCACGGGCCAAAGCGTTTTGGCGCGGGGGGCCTTCGAAGGTCACCAGGGACTCAGAGGGATCTGCCCGTTCTCCCACCCTGAATGACCAACAGTGCTCCTAGCGACCCAGGTGGCGGCGGGGCGAGACTGTGAGTCCGGGCTGGGCCTCGGGGGTCCCCAATCCCAGGCATTGCGGTGCCAGACCCCTTCAGAGGGGCCCCTCAGGGAACAACATAGGGTTATGGGTAGCCCCCAGGATGAGGTCAGGCCTCATCCGCTGGCTCTGTGGCGAGCGGAGGGGCAGGCCGAGGTGAGGGCGCTGAGGAGCGGGAGCGTGGGCTCAAGCATTTGCATGGGGGGGCCTTTGAAGGTCGCCACGGGCTCGGAAGGCCCTGCCCATTCTCCCGCGCTGAATGACCAGCGGCACCTCTAGCGGCCCAGGTGGCGGCGGGGTGGCAGGGCAACTCCGGCGCTGGGGCTCGGGGTCCCTAATACCCGGCGTTGTGGCGCCAGGCCCCTTGGGATGGGCCTCTTGGGGGCCGACCTCCGGTTAGGGTTAGCCCCCAGGAGGCTGGCAGGCTCATTCCGCCCATGTGCAGGTGGGGTAGGTGAGGTAGCTGGAGAGCGGGAGCGTGGGCCAGAGCATTTTGGCTTTGGCTTGGGGTGCCTTCGAAGGTCGCAGGTTGCTCGGAGGGTCCTGCCCGTTCTGTCGCCCTGAAGGACTGGTGACGCCCTTAGCGCCCCATGTGGAGGCGGAACGGCAGGGAGCGTCTGGTGCTGGGACTTGGGGGTCCCGAATCCCTGGCATGTGGCGCCAGGCCATGTGGGGGGGGCCCCTCGGGGGCAACCTAGGGATAGAGTTAGCCCCCAGGAAGCCAGCAGGCCTGATCCGCCAGCTCTGCAGCGAGCGGAGGGATGGGCCGAGGTTAGGGCACTGGCGAGCAGGAGCGTGGGAGCCAGAGTTTTTGCGCGGGGGGCCTTCGAGGTCGCAGGGGGATTGGAGGGCCCTGCCCGTTCTCCCTTCCTGAATGACTGGCAACACCCCTAGCACCCTGGGTGCTTGCGGGGTGGCAGAGTGAGTCCAGCACTGGGGTTCGGGGGTCCCAAATCCCCGGCATTGTAGTGCCAGGCTCCTTGGGAGGGGCCCCTCGGGGGCCGACCTAGGGTAAGTGTTAGCCCCCAGGAGTCCGGCAGGCCCATTCCGCTAGCTCTGCGGCAGGCGGAGGGGCAACCCGAGGTGAGGGCGCTGGTGAGAGGGAATGTGGGCCCAAACGTTTTGGCGCGGGGGGCCTTCGAAGGTCGCCGGGGGCTTGGAGGGCCCTGCCAGTTCTCTCGCCCTGAAAGACTGGCGGCGCCCCAGCAGCCCAGGTTGCTGCGGGGCGGCAGGGTGACTCCGGTGCTGGGCTCAGGGGTCCCCAATCCCCGGCGTTGTGGCGCCAGGCCCCTTGGGAGGGGCCCCTCGTGGGCCGACCTAGGGTTAGTGTTAGTCCCCAGGAGGCCGGCAAGCCCAGCGCTAAGTGGTTCTGGCAATGTAACAAAAATGCCATACACTTATCTGTAAGAAATAACAGTGTACAGGAACCCTCTTAGCCCTAACTTCATCCTTTGTGAATATGGAAGCCAGCCCCAAGGTGGTCCTGGAAGTCTGACGAAAGCGCTAAGCACTTATCTCTGAATCACCACACTATACAGGGAAAGACCAATGTACATCATCTTTCAGGAGTAGGAAGCATTAATGAAAAGTTCTGGAATTTCGAGGACTCTGACCCATCCTTATTGGTAATAAACCACCGTGTACAGGAAAACACCTTCAACTCTCATCAGCCTCCTCAATCCTGATTCCGATTCAACTTTGGGTGTGTAGGACTAGGGAAATGTCCACATCTTATTGCTAAGAAAGAACGATGTCAGGGTAATGCCCTTCAAGTCACCTCAGCCTTCCTGAAGACGGAAGCAGGAATCAAGTTGGTTATGTTACCATGAGGTAAGGAAGATGAGCATATAAGTGAGAAACAACAGTGGGCAGGACCTCTCTTCCAACGAACAGTATCTTTGCTTAATGTTGAATCCCTATGGTAAGTGGTTGTGGGCATTTGTGAGGTCAAAATCTTGAGTGTTTTGTAAAATCTCTTGGCCATTCACAGATGAGACTAAGGTAGTTGGGGACTCCTAGGCAGTGATTTGTCCACTGTCGAAAATATGAAAAGATAAAAGAGACAGATGAGGTCTCCTCAGGCATTGTCCTTTATCCTCATCCTCCGTGAGGATGGCCATCTCTGGACAGCTCAGTGGCAGGGTCTCGTTCACAGTGGGGGCATCTGTTCCTCACAGACATCAGGCAGGGAAATGGATTTGGTTCTCTGTGCCAGCCCAGACACAGCTGAGTGTCACAGCACCCTCTCGTGGGCTCATAAGAGTTTCACTGTCACCAGGCAGGTCATTGTAGTTGATAAACCACTGTGAGAGATTGCAATTGCCTTCATCTGCAACCTCCTAGAGGCAAATGCAGATCTCTGGTACCATGTGAAGTCATGTGAAGGCATCGTGAGAAAGTGTCCTTTTGCTTAAGAAAAACATGGCTGGGGCTCCTGGCTGGCTCAGCCAGTTAAGCATGTGCCTTTGGCTCAGGTTATGATCCCAGGCTTCTGGGATCGAGACCGGGCTCCCTGCTCAGCAGGAAAGGAGGTAGGGAAATCGCTTAGAACCCACAGAGAATGTGAATAAAGGGGAGTGAAATGGAACTTGGTCTGTGATTTGCTTTAGGGATTGGAAGTTAGTTTTTTCTCAATTGTGATTGTTCTTGAAACAGAAAAGCTGTATTGTTTTTTTTTACCTTTAATTTTTTTTCTAATAATAATTTTTTATTATGATATGTTAATCACTATACAGTATTTCCTTAGTTTTTGATGTAGTGTTCCGTGATTCATTATTTGCATAAAACACCCAGTGCTCCATGCAATATGTACCTTCCTTAATACCCATCACTGGCCCATCCCAATACCCCACCCCTCTCCCCTCTGAAGCCCTCAGTTTGTTTCCCAGAGTCCATAGTCTCTCGTGGTTCTTTCCCCCTTCTGTTTAGGGTCCACTGTTTAAAGGGACAGACAGTGGAAGTTCACCAAATATAAGATCGAAATTTCATTGTTCATTATACATGCCACCAAGTAGTTCCCAGACATTTCATTCTACTGTAGTAATTCATTATACCTGTGCAAGTGCACGTGGAAGACAATTGATGCATGTATAGTGGTAATAAAACATGCCCCTCAGTAGTAGAATAATAGAGGATGCATATGTGTAAAATTATTCGACTACAGCTTCCATGCTTTCCCTTTGGTTCCTTATTATCTATGAAATTGGACAATTTTTGTTCTCTAGGCTTAAAACTCATTGTCAGTATTCAGAGTTTTTCAATGCTGATCTTCTCCTGTATAAGTTACCAAAACCCTAAAATATGTATGAACTTTAAAAAACGCTATATTGAAAATGACAACAGGGAAGTTCCATTTTGTGAATATTGTGTCAATGGATCTCTATTTTGACATCAGTGTTCATTAGAAATGATGACATTTCATGTGAGTATAAATATCAATGTGAAAAAGAAAAGGTAGGACGAACCTTGAATGTTTAAGTAATTGGTGAAATGACAGGTGTGTGTGTGTGTGTGTGTGTGTGTGTGTGTGTGTGTGTGTGTTTAATTGATTTTCAGTGAATGGTTCAGCTTCTTGTAGGGCCTCCGAGAGAGCCCAGGTGAACCTTTCAATGAGTTGGTATCTGTTTTCAGAACATGGGAATCTCTTAGTCCAATAGTCAATCAGGCAAGCTTTGAGGTCTTGAAGAGTTTCAGTCCTCAGCGATGGTGTTGCAGACCCTTGTGAGCAAACCCTAGGGTATGCTTAGAGCCCTCATTAGCTGGTACCAACGTGTGACGATTTCAGAGAGCATTTCCCAAAGAAGTACCTCTTGAGTCTCTGTCCTTGTCAGTTCCCTACACTTCCTTACACTAGTTATGTGATCAGTGTGTTTCAGGATAATCCCCACATGTGATTTTTGCTATTTCCTACTAGTCCTATCTGTTTCTCATCTTCTTCTTTTATGGTAGGGGTTGGGAAGCAACCTGTGTGGTGTAGGAAGGGGTGTGGTAGTTGTCTGCCTTCAGAGGACCGAATGATGCCTAGAAATTGTACTGTAGTTTGAGGTCAATTGTCCATCCTCTGAGTGTCAGGAATTCCATCACTCTACTTTGATGCTAGTCTGTTCTTCAAGCTGTCCTCAGAAATAAGGATGTCATTCATCTAGGGAATACTGGTTTGTGTGTATGTTTTCATTTTAGGAAAAGCCTTGCTGTTCCTGAAAATAATACTGTAGAGCACCCTTTCCTGTTCTTATTGGCCATCAGTCAATCTTTTTTGAAGTATTCATTTATAAATAGACTTTCTATGGTTGATGAGCAGGAATTCTTTATTGACAAGTCTTTGTCAGTGTGTGTATTGCAAATCTTTACTTCCCAGCCTGTGGTTCACTTTTTCATTTTCTTATGGTCATAAGATAAGGAGAAATGTCACATTTTTATGAAGTCCCACTGAATTCTTTTAAATGGTTAGTGCACCCTATGTCCTACCCCAAGATTGACAGGTTCTACCTTTTCTTTCAGAAATTGTCCAATGGGAAGCACAATCCATCTCAAATTTATAAATTGCATTTTTAATTCTAATAGGGTATTTATAGACTGTTTTGGATTTTCTATGTACACAATCGTATTATCTGTGAATAGTCACAATTATCCCCTCAATTCTTATACTTTTTGTTTCTCTTGCCTTCTAACACTGGTAGTATTCTCTGATGCAACGTTGAATAGAGCAGCATTGTTTGAAGATTTTAATATACCTTTCTCAATATCTGAAAGAAAAAGCAGACAAAACATTGGTAACAAATGTGACCTAATTGACATATAGGGAACATTCCATAATAAGTGCAGAATACATTATTTTCAAGTGGTCATAGACTCTTTACCCAAATAGATGATAGGTGGGGCCACGAATCAAGTCTACAAATGTTAAACCCTGAAATTAACTAGATTCTATTCTTAGACCACAGGGGAATTGAGCCACAGTCATAGCGAAAAGAAAACCAGGAAGTCCTTCAATGTTTAAAAATTAAATGGAACTTTGCTACATATCCTAAAGGTCAGAGAAGGAATCTCAATGGAAATACTGAACCTTTTCTACATGAGGGCTCACACACAATGGCACTTTCTTTGTGAAGAGCATTATAATAACCTAGACAGGAGTTGAGCCTTAAGTCAGAGTTCTGCCTGCCCCAGCCACACCTGGCAGCCTTGGCCTGTGGTCCCCCTCAGCTGTCCTATCTGGTGGCCCTGAGCTAAGGGGGTCAACATGGCCATATGGAAATGGGAAGCTCCCCACTCATAGTGATGGCAGTGCCCCCTCCCCAGCTGCCCTATCTGGTTGCTCTGAGCTAAGGGGGTCAACATGGCCATATGGAAATTAGAAGCTCTCCACTCTTAGTGATGACGTCGCTATCGTATCGTCCTCACCAGTCCAACAACATGATTTCTGAGTGAAATATGACACAAGAGCGAATTTCTTGGCCTTCCTTCAGGTTTGAAAAACATCTGGTGAGTCATCGATTAGGAATATGGATTCAACATGTGTTCTTTCTTCTGGAAAAGAAATAGACCCAATAGCAATTATGGCTTCCTGAGCACCTGTTCCTGAGAGACATCATACTGGCTCTTTGTAGCATTCTGCCTCTTAAACTTCTCAACTAGGGTGTAGATATTTTTAGGCACATGTTCAGGTGGTTAGACAGGGACTCAGATGATATGAGTCACAGGGGATTTTAGTGTCAGAAACCTAAGTGGGATCCCCAAATTGACTCCAAATCCCTTGTTGTTCCATACAGGGTACTATTTCCCTCTTATCTCTGGTCTTCTCGATCTGGAAACCTATCAAGTATCAGGATTTTCTTGTCATGTGGACAACTGGAACGAATTCAGTGGGCCTTTTCACCTCTGCCAATGGTGATCATTAAGATCATTATCTCAGTGGAGGACCTCTGGGTAAGATACTCAAAGATCCTTAGGAATACAGACAGTATAATATTTTCCTGGTATTAAAGTTACTGAAACCAACTATCTTTTTTAGTCGATTCAGGCTCTGGTATGTTCAGAGGGTGCTGTAAAACAGGTCTGAAATAGTATTTAAAAACACTCAGCTCAGCCTCTTCTACAACGTGAGCCAATGCTTATAAACATGGCTAAAATATTCCCTTACCTACGATGACTTCCCAGCCATCGTAGTGTTTATATGTTATGACTGTGACTTACATTAGTCAACATTTGCAGAGAAAGAACTTAGTGCATCCAGGGAGCACTTCATGTTGAAATTAGTTTGTGACAATGAGCTACTGTGTTTTATTCTGCAGTCCAAGGGAATGGTGCCAGACATCTCTAAGGTGTCTAGCAGTTCTACAATTCTGATTTTAAGTGGTCTGTGTGCTTCAGAGATTTGGGCAGGAGAAGGGCAGGAGTTCAGAGACTGTGAACACTTCTGTCACCTGTGCTGACCATGGAGCAGGCCGCCTTCTGTGGACATCATTTTGATTTCTTGGTACTCTTGGGAAAGGTGCTTTTGTCTCACATTCCTCCATTTAGGAGTAATTATAATGATAAAAGTAATTTTTATTTTATATCATCTTTGGGCCCTGATCCTGGGCTCCCAGGGAAGCTATACTTTAACATTGTACCTGGCTCAAAATGACTGGGCAAAACCTCAGTGCATGGGCCCTATTTCTGCCCCAAGCACATGTTGTACATCTGCTTCGAGAAGAAAACAATAACCAAAAATGCCAACATAAAGATAAGAAAAAATAAAGACCCTCTTTGGCTCCCATAAGATTAAAGTCATACTGACATATACATACTGAAAATGCATGAAAACATTGCATTTCCTAAAGCCCAACTCTTGGAGGGTCTGAGAGTCACTGACCTTGCCCAGAACCAGGCACACCCCAGCAGGGAGGGCTGGTGCAGAAAGGGAAGGGGCAGGTCTTTGAGGGTGGTCTGCAGCTAGAGGGGTCCCTGGAAGGGGCCAGGTGTGTGTGGGGGCCCCAGCCCACGAGCCCACCCATGCCTGTGCCTGGTGTTGAGTAGAGGAGGCTCCTCTTGGGCCCCCTGTACTTTCAGGGTTCCAGGGGCTTGAGGGCAGGTTGCCCAGCATTCAAGGAGCTCAGGCACCACCCTCCCAGACCATTCACCACTTGGGGGTGTAGCTCCATCACTGTGGGTGGTCCCAGATTTGCAGTGGGTTGCAGTCCTGGGGCAGAAGAAGGGGCACTGAGAGAGAGAGAGTTTCCCTGTGGAGATCCCTGCTGGTGAGTGAGCAGCTTGCACTGGGGTGATGGTCCGGGGGTAGGGTGCGCCCCAGGTGGGAGGCAGGGTTCTGGAAGGGCACGAGGAGAGGGTTCATTGTGGGGACTCAGATGAGTTTTCTTTTTCCCTTTAAAGTCTGTTCTGTCCCATGTCCTCAACTGGCCTTATTCTCCATACCCGTGAACTCCAGGGTGCCCGCTCCCCTGAGCTTTGGTGGGATTGGTTGCAGAATTTCAGGGTTTCCCCTGTTCCCCTGGAAGAGTGCGGGAAAGGACCTCACATAATCCCCACCTTCAGTTCTCTGACACAGCGCAGGTGATGCCTCTTGAGCAGTACCCCGAGTTCAGCAGGGTGTGCCCTGGTCCCCCAGGCACAGGTGTGGCAGTAGCAAGCCCCAGAGCCATCCCCCAACTTCAGCATTATGCCCCCTGTGCCCCCGGGTTAGTGGTAATTGGCTATTAGAATCATGCAGGAATATCCTCCAGGTGGGGGCCTGGAGGCGTGCGTAAACCAGACCCCACTCTAGTTGCATTGGGAATAGACGAATTGACGGTTTCTTTAGAAGAGTAAGTCTGCTTTCCAGACAAGGTAAGGTCATTGGTCTGTTGAGAATGAAGATAATTACTGCTAAACAACAAGTATGTGTTGCCCCTTGCCCAGAAACCGAAGCAGGTGTGCAGGCTTTAGGTCAGAGGTGCCTTCTTCTCCCCAGCTGACAGCACTTCTCTGCTCTGGCTCCAAGACACCCGAGGTTTTGAACGTTAGCATCGGAGTCAGCGAGGCAGCTTGTCACAGGACGCCAGTGTTCAGAGAAAGCACAGGTATGTTTGGCAAAATGTCCTATCTATGTCAGGGCTGGAGGTAAAACCTCTCATTATCCCAAAACCTCCTGGGCTTTTCTCTTTTCTCTAGTTGAGCCACAAAGTAAAATTGAAGTAGCTGTCAGCATTCTGGGTTTGGTGCAAGAATTACTTAGTTTCCCTGCAGGTAGAACTTTGCAGGGGATCACAATTTCTCTGTCCATTTATTGCTTACAGATGTATTTTGACCATCTGTTTCCTAGGAACCCTCTTTTATTAGAAAGGGAAGGTGAGATTCACTCTGTGCCTGTTTGTAACATCTAATTTGTTCCTTCATCTAACACTGTTTATTCAATTATGCCTTAGATATGTTTGAGTGGCCAGCACCTAGAGTTAGGTGGCTTTTTTTCATCTGATACAGACTTGGATGATGTCATTTGACAAAGGTGATGTTTCATCATTGATTAGTTTATTCATCAGAAGAGTTAAAATTAGGGTGGAGGGAAAATTGAAAATTATCCAAAGCGGCCTGTTCCTGTTAAAAGTTGAGCTTGACTTTCTAGTTTTACTAAATGTATTATCTCGATATTTTGAGGTGCCATATTCTCTCTGTAGTTTCTTTGGTGGTGGAGTCAGAAGGAGAGTCTGGGAATTCTTTTGGATAGTGGCATGCTGGTGGCTTCAAGGGGCTTGGCGTCAGGAGCCTTAGGGTGAAGTCTGCAACTGCTTGCCTGACCCTGGGTGCATCTCACAGAGGTTTTGTTTCCTCTTATGAAATTGCCGGCAGATAATGTTCTGATTAAAGGGGAACCCTCCCATCCTGTTGGTGGCAATGCAAAGTGGTGCAGCCAGTCTAGGAAACAGTGTGGGGATTCCTTAAAAAGTTAAACATTGAACAACCCCATGATCCAGCAATTGCTCTCCTAGGTATTTACCCAAAGGATTAAAAAATGCGGATTCAAAGGGGGTCCATGCACCATGATGTTTATAGCAGCAATGTCCACAGTAGCCAAACTATGGAGAGAATCCCAAAGTCCATGCACTGATGAATGGATAAAGCAGATGTGCGATACCTATATATAATGGAATATGACCCAGGTTCAAAAAGAATGAAATCTTACCATTTGCAAGGATGTGGATGGACCTAGAGTGTATTAAGCTAAGCAAAATCAGTGAGGAAAGACAAATATCCTATCCTCTCACGCTTGTGGAATTTCAGAAAGAAAACAGATGAACAGAGTTGAGGGGTGATGAGAAAGGCAAACAAGTAAATAGACTCAACTGAGGAGAAAAAACTGAGTGTTGCTGCAGGACAGGGGCGTGGGGGGAAGAGTTAAACGGGTGAGGGGTATTAAGGAGGGTACTTGTGATGAGCACCGGGTACTGTATGCAGGTGAGGAATCACTAAATCCTACCCCTGAAGTGAATATTCCATGGCATGTGAACTAACTGGAATTTAAGTAAAAGAAGAAAGGAAAAAGTGTTCTGCTTCATGAAGAGTGAGGTAAAATTGTAGTGATTTGGGCTCTACTATTCTATAGATGAGAGTTGTAAAACACCCTGTTGTAAGATACACTAGTTTCTTATCACATAAAGAGTCCTCAGAAAACTGCAATGAAAGATTCAGGTCTCAGAGCATGTTCATGTTCCACTGATATGTTACAGTTTGCACAGGTAGGAAAGAAGGTGGAGAGAGAGGCAACAGAAGGGGAAAGTAGGTATGAACCTTTCATTAGTTAGCGTTATAGCTTTCTCATGAAAGCCTTGCGCCAGTGTGATTTTGAAAGAAGAGGGGGAATCCGGGAGCTTTGCAGGAGACGGGGGAGTTCCAGGACTGGGTAAACTGACAGGGGTCCCACAGGAGAGCTGAATGCATTCTGCAGCAGGGTGTGGACAGGGCGGGCTCCAAGGGTGGCTGTGGGTCTCCTGGGTGAGAGTTGTGACAGGTGAGGGCTGTGTGCAAGTTCCTGGCTGAGGACAAGTGAGGCACAGGCGGAGAGCTGGCAGAGAACCTTCTTCTGGGCTACCAGCCTCACCCAACACACAGAGCCTCATCTTATGTCCCTGTCACACCAATTCAGATTTCTCAGAAGGTGAGTGAGAACACATCAAGAGCATTCAAAACAGAAGGGAAAGCATGTGCAATGGCTCTGGGGCAGGAGAATTCCAGGTATGTCCAGGAACAGCAAGAAGGCCCTGTGGCCACAGGAGACAGCGTAGGACATGACCTCAGAGAGGTGAAAGAAAGCCATTCCAGGGGTATAACCCCATGAGACCCTGTATCACTGGGCCATCCTGGCTACAGTGTTGAGAACAGATGACAGAGGGTTGAAGACGGTAAGGCACGTCAATGACGAAGCTTTTCCAGGAACTCAGGCACTGTGGACCAGACAGGTGGCCTTGGGTGGAGTGGTTAGACCTATTCTGGGTCCATTTTGAAGATGGAGCACACAGGATTTGCTGATGGGTTAGCTATTAGGAGCAGGAGAACGGAGGAGTTGGGGTAACTCCCAGCTGTTGTGGGTTGTCCTGATCGAGGTGAAGGAGAGGGTTTCTCGTGGGGTAGGAGGTAGTCCGTGTTCCGCATGCTGAGGAAGGTGCCTTTCCCGGTGGATATGCTGAGATTTGTGTCTGGGAGAAACTTTCACATCTCCTCCCTCAGAAATGCTCAAGTACAAGTATCCCCCACTTTTTGAACGTTCACAGTAAGACACTGGGCTTTCTTAAAAGAACTATATTATTACGCATCTTCAGTAAGAGGAAGAGACCTGAAGAGGATTTCCCTCTTATGAAAAAAGGTGAACAGTGAGAATCGCGTTCAGCATCTGTTTTGGGAAGAAGCACAACAGAGGCAGCGTGCACCCCCAACCAGCTCCTTCCTCTGGGAACTGCTCTCCGCATCCAGCCAAGAGCACTTTGAATGGTGTCTGTGAGCCTCTGCTGTGCTTTATCTTCATTTATGCTGGGCCTCCCTTAGAAACATGTGTGCTGAGGCCTAAGAAAAGCCAAAGAGAAGGAATTTTGGAGTCTGAGGACACTGTCTAATTATTCCGTGTAAATTAATGGCCATTCCTTCTTGAAACCATTTCTGCTGTGCAAGGTTTCTCAGAAGCCCTGTACTTTCAAAGGGCAGGGAAAACTATACCGCATGCTGCAGCGTTAGTTTTAGTCTCCATGCTGGACAGAACATTTCATGACTGTCGGATTTTCTCACTCAAACATTGAGACTTTGACCACCTTCAACCGTTTCTACCACCCCATCCCCGAATCTGGCACCTACCAATCTGCTCTCAGTTTCTATGCATTCAGTATTTGTTTATTCCTCGTGGAATGTACATGAGAGCATCTGGTAGTGGTCTTTCTGTGTCTGAGTTACTTGGCATAAGGCCCCCAAGGTCTGTGTTTCCATGTCTGTTTCTTTTGAATAAATCTGCAGTGACCGTGGGAGTGCATCTGTCTTTTTGAGGCAGTATTTTTGTGTTCTCCGAATCAATACTCAGTAGAGCCATTACTGGGTCATGTTGTAGTTGCTTTTATTTTTTCAGGAACCTCCATACCATTTGTCACAGTGGCTGCACCAATTTCCATTCCCACCAACAGTGCACAGAGTCTCCTAGTCTGCACACCCTTGACCCCACCTGGTGTCTGTCTCTGGGACAATAGGTGTTCCAACAGTTGTGAGGGAATAGCCAATTGTGGGTTTGACTGATGTTTCCCTGACGATATTTAGTGATGTGGAACAACTTTTTCTGTCTGTTGGCCCCTGTGTGCCATCTTTGGAAATTATCTATTCACATATTCCCCACATTTTTTATACAGTTTTTTTGGGGGGGTTTTGATTTGTATGAGTGTTGTGTGTATTTTGGATATTAGCCTCTTCTCACACATATGATTCGCAGATATTTTTTTTCTTATTGGGTCTGTGGCCTTGTAAGTTTTTGCTGGTTATTTTTTCCATGTGGAAGATTTCAGTTTGAAGTTGTTCCACTTGTTTATTTTTGCTTTTGTTGCCTTTGCATTTGGTGTCCGATCTGAAGACTTTTTGCCAAAACTAATGTCGAGAGACTTAGTACCTGTGTCTTCTTGGAGGTTTATGGATTCAGTTCTTACGTTCATATCATTCATCCAGTAAAAATTTTGTGTGTGGTGTAAGAAAGTGACCCAGTTATATTCTTCTGCATTTAGTGTCCAGTTTGCCTGTTACTGCTCACTGAAGAGACAGTCCTTCCCTCATGGCATATCTTCTGCTGCTGTGTCGTAAGTTAGGATCATCTACGTGTGGGTAAGTTTCTGAGCTTTCTGTTCTGTTCCACTGACCTGGTGTCTGTGTTTATGCCAGTACCATCCTGTTTTGATGACAACAGCTTTGTAATCTAGCTTGAAATCCAGGAGTGTGTTGACTGCACCTTTCTTTCTCCAGGTTGCTTTGGGTATTTGGGGTCTTTTGTGATTCCATACAAGTTTGAGGACTGTTTTCTATTTGCTCGAATAATGCCACTGGAATTCAGATAGGCATTTCATCACATCTGTCAATTGCTTTGGGTACGATGGACATGTTCACATAATTAACTCTTCCATTTAAGGAGCATGGCATAAGCTTCCATTTGCTTGTGTTGCCTTCCAAATCTTTGACCCATACATTCTGCCCCCCTCGACACACATGCTTTTCATTTCTTTTCTGCCATGTGTTGAGTGTACTATGTCTTTCTCATTCTTGGTTAGTTTCATTCCTAGATTTTTTTGATGCAATTGTAAATGGCATTGCTTTTTTAATTTCTCTTTGCGAAAGTGTGTCATCAGTATACAGAAATGCAAGAAGTTGGGTCATCTGGGTGGCCCCATAGGTGAAGCGTCTGCCTTCAGCTCAGGTCATGATCGCAGAGTTCTGGGATCGAGCCCCGTGTTTGGCTCCCTGCTTAGCAAGAGTCTGCTTCTCCCTCTTTCTCATACTCCCCCTGCTCGTGCTTTTTCTCTTCCTGTCAAATAAATAAATAAAATTTGAAAATAAATAAAGACAACAGGTCTCTGTATATTGACTTTATATCCTGCAGCTTTCTTGAATTTGTTTATTCTAACAGTTGTGTTTTGTTTTTTTTTTTGTTGTTGTTGTTTTTTTTTTTTTGTGGAATCATTTTGGATTTCATGTCATTTGCAAATAGTGACAGTTTTCCAGTACGGATTTCATATCTTTCTTTTTTTTTAAATGATGTCACCCTACAGTACTTCATTTGTTTTTGATGTAGTGTTCCATGATTCATTGTTTGCATATAACACCTAGTGCTCATTATGACACGTGCCCTCCTTTTTTTAAAAAAAGAATTTATTTATTTATTCGACAGATATAGAGACTGCCAGCGAGAGAGGGAACACAAGCAGGGGGAGTGGGAGAGGAAGAAGCAGGCTCACAGCGGAGGAGCCTGTGGTGGGGCTCGATCCCATAACACTGGGATCACGCCCTGAGCCGAAGGCAGATGCTTAACCTCTGTGCCACCCAGGCGCCCCAACACGTGCCCTCCTTAATACCCATCACCAGGATAACCCATTCCCCTTCCCCTCCCTTTCTGCAACCTTCAGTTTGTTTCCCAGTGTCAGTAGTCTCTCACGGTTCATCTTCCCCTCTCATTCCCCCCCATTCACTTTTCTCTTCCTTCTTCTAATGTCCTCCATGCTATTCCTTCCATTCCACATAGGAGTGAAACCATATGATAATTGTCTTTCTCTGTTTGACTTAATTTCACTTAGCATAATCCCCTCCTGGTCCATCCACGTTGGTGCAAATGGGGGGTATTCATCCTTTCTGATGACTGAGTAATATTCCATTGTATAGATGAACCACATCTTCTTTGTCCATTCATCTGCTGAAGGACATCTTGGCTCCTTCCACAGTTTGGCTATTATGGACATTGCTGCTATGAACATTGGGATACAGGTGCCCCTTCTTTTCATTACTCTGTGTCGATGGGGTAAATACCCAGCAGTACAATTGGTGGGTCGTAGGATAGCTCTGTGTTTAATGTCTTGAGGAACCTCCATATTGTTTTCAAAAGTGGCTGTACCAGCTTGAATTCTCACGAGTAGTGTAAGAGGGCTCCCCTTTCTTCACATCCTCTCTGACTTTTTTTTATTTCTGTCTTGTTAATTTTTTTCGAGATTTTATTATTTCATTCAACAGAGATAGAGACATCCAGCGAGAGAGGGAACAGAAGCAGGGGAGTGGGAGAGGAAGAAGCAGGCTCATAACGGAGGAGCCTGATGTGGGGTTCGATCCCATAATGCCAGGATCACACCCTTAGCCGAAGGCAGATGCTTAACCAGGTTAGCAACCAGGATGTATGGTATTGTGGGGGATCAGAACCAGGCTTTCTGTGGGAAGTGACAGAAATAGGGTATGGTGAGCTCCATGACCATACTTGAGGTCCCAGGTGACCCACTGGGTGTTGGGTTCTGTGGATCTGTCTCATCAGGTGCTGTGCAATTCAGGGACACCCTCCTGTCTGTGGATTTGTGTGGAGACAGGTAGACATCACTGTCTGGCCAGGAACGAGGGTCGCACTGGACCACCACCAGAGGTGCAGCGTGCGGGGGGCCACTGCTTGGTTTCCACGAAAGCTGACCAGGGTCTGTGAACGTGATTCCTAGCAGCTGCAAGGGGAGACAAGGCCGGAGGTGGTACACACTTCCTAGACTTGTGGTCAGGACTAGTCTGGAGCCCACTGAAGTCAGCCCAACCGGGCACAGAAGGCACCCAGTCAGTGTAGCTGTGGGCACTGCTCCCAATGCACTTTTGGGCCGGCTCCATGCTGCCACCTCCTGCTTTTCATCATCATCTTCAAGGTCATGTGCCTCTGCTCTTGCCCCATGGCCTCCGGGGTATTGTCCATCCTCCATCTGGCCCTCGTCCCTGGTGCCCTGTGCAGTCCGATGCCAGGGTAGCCTTCTCGAGACAAACATCTGGTCCTGATGGAACACTTTCATGGATCTCATGTGATTGAGGATGATGCCCTTCCCTGGAAGGGGGCTGCAGGTCCCCAATCAGGAGAACCATGACTCCCTTTTCAGCATGGCCTGCCCTCCCCTCAGTCTTCTTCAGGGAAGCTCTCCCCACTTCCTAAGCTGACAGCTCTGAACTTAAAAATGAATGTTATTTTACATATCTCTATGCCTTAGTTCATCCATGGCATGTCTTTCAACCCCGTTAGTGGGTTTTTTTTTTTAGCCGTTCTGAAGAGCTGTCTGCTCAAGGAGGGGATGACCTTGGTGGGGCAGCTTTCCCTCTCATCTCCCTCAGCATGTCTCTGAGCCCTGGGACTAGCTATCCCACTGAGGATTGAATATCTGAGCCAGCCCATCCTGAGCCCAGGCTGTGTCAGCTGTGTAGACGGATGCGTGTCGGAGTGGTGGGCAGCTGGCATGGGCCAGGGGCAGGCAGTGTCTCCTTCTCATTCCTTCCCTCCCTTCCTCCCAGAGGTAGCTCAGAGCAGCCTTCAACCCCTGCATCTCCAGTTCCCTTGACCTATGCCTCCTGTGTTCAGCTGGTGACCTTGGAGTTTCGCATGGATTCTACCTCCCGTACCCTCTCCTGTAGCAGTTCCTGTATCAGGGGAGGGGTCGAACCCTTGTCTACTTTTGGTCTTCTTCCTGTCCCACACCAAGCCCACCCACCTTTGCATCTTCTATATATGTGCTTGGGAGCAAGCCCATCCACAGGGAACCTATTAGCCAAATGGATCCAGGCAATGAACATTGAAGTAGAGATCCAGGATCCATAGTATACCTGCTCTGAAACCTGTCCCAAAGTCTGTGACTCTCTCACACTGAAACAGAAACAATAATAGCTTTCTGGACTGTGAAGTGACATGTGTCTCTACTTCCAATCTTGAATGCATAGGTGCTGAGCCTGGACAGAAAAGGACCATGGCTCCCGTGGCCTGGGATCCATGGTAAGAACTCAGTGAAATCTGAATTCGAGGCATAGAATGAATAATTATTGTAGAGTGAATCCTCCCAAGTAGGGCTTATGCACATTGCACACGAAAAGCTTTTTCAAAGAGGTTCCTGAAAGAAAATTCTTTTTTAAAAATTTATTTTAATTCCAGTAGAGCTAACATACAGTGTTACATTCTTTTCAGGTGTACAAGAGAGTGATTCAGTAATTCTATATATTACTCAGTGGTCATCTAGAAAAGTGTCCTCTTAATCTGCTTCATCTATTTCACTCATCCCTCTACTCACCTCCTCTCTGGTAACTATCCGTTTGTTCTCTCTTGTTAAGAGTTTGTATTTTGGTGTGTGTCCTTTTTCTCTCTATTTATTTTTGTTTGTTTCTTCAATTCCCCATAAGAGTGACATCGTATGGGATTTGTCTTTCTCTGACTGACTGATTTCAGTTAGCATAATACTCTCTAGCTCCATCTATGTGGCTGCAAATGGCAAGGTTTCATTCTTTTTCAAGCCCAGTAATACTCCATTGTGTGTGTGTGTGTGTGTGTGTGTGTGTGTGTGTGTGTGTGTTTGTGAATACACACATCTGTCATCTCATTTGTCAATTTTTCTACAGACACTTGGGTTGCTTCCATATTGTGATATTCTAAATATGGTGCAAGAAACATAGGGGTGCACATATCCTTATAAGTTACTGTTTTCCTAGCCTTTGGGGAAATAGCAGTAGAGTGATTGTTGGATCGTAGAGTAGTTCTATATTTAATTTTTTGAGGAACCTTCATACTGTTTTCCACGGTGGCCACCACAGTTTGCATTCCCACCCACAGTTTGCGAGGATTCCCCTTTATCCACATCCTCCCAACACCTGCTCTTTGTTGTGCTTTTGATGTTAGCCATTCTGACAGGTTTGATGTAATACCTCATTGTCCTTTGGATTTAAATTTTCCTGATGATGCGTGATGGTGAATATCTTTTCACGGGACTGTTGGCCATTTGTATCTCTTCCTTGGGGAAATGTCTGTCCATGTCTTCTGCCTATTTTTTAACTGGATTATATGTTTTTTTGGGTTCAGGTAGTATCAGTTCTATACGTTTTGGACACTATCCCTTTATTGCATATGATCATTGCAAATATCTGTTCCCTTTGAGTAGGTTGTCTTATTATATTTACGTTTTCATTGTTCTTCTGCCATGTGGAAACGTTTTATTTTGCTGTATTCCCAATAGTTTATTTTTGTTTTCATTTCCTTTGCCTCAGGAGACAGTCCAGAAAAACGTTGGTATGGTCCATGTCAAGAAGTTACTGTCTTCCCTCCTGTAGGATTTTTACGGATTCAGGTCTCATATTGAGGTCTTGAAACTGTTTTGTGTTTGTCTGTATTGTGTAAGAAAGCAGTCTAATTTCATTCTTTTGTGCGTAGCTGTCTAGTTTTCCCAACACCGTTTGTTGTAGATAATGACCTTTTCCCTTTTGATATCGTTGCTTGCTTTGTGGAAGATTCATGGACCACATAATTGTGGGTTTCTGTCTGAACTTGTATCCTGTTCCTTTGGTCGCTGTTTCTATTTTTGTGCCGTACTGTCTTGTTAGGATGACTGCAGCTTTGTAGTATAACCTGAAATCTGCAATTGTGAGTCCTCCAGCTTTGTTTTTCTTTTCCACATTGCACTGGCTATTCGGAATCTTTAGTGGTTCCATACAAATGTTTAGGATTGTTTATTCGAGGTCTTTTATTCTTTAATTTAAATTCAATTAGCCAACTTACAGTACACCATTAGTTTCAGATGTAGTCTTCAATAAATTATCAGTCGTGTGTAACACCCAGTGCTCATTGTATCGTGTGGCCTCCTTAATGCCACTCACCCAGTTACCCCCCCCAACTTCTCCTCCAGCAATCATCATTTTATTTGCGATAGTTAAGAGTCTATCATGGGTTTTCTCCCTCTCTGATGACTTCCCATTCTATTTTCCCTCCCTTCCCCTATGGTCTTCTTCCCTTTTTCTGATATTCCACATAGGAGTGAAAGCATATGATCATTGTCTTTCTTTCATTGGCTTATTCCACTCAGCATAATACCCTCCAGCTCCACCCAGGTCGGTGTGATGGTAAGTATTCATCCTTTCTGATGGCTGAGTAATATTCCAGTATATATATGATCCACATCTTCTTTATCCATTCATCTGTCGATGGTCATCTGCATTCTTTCCACAGTTTGTCTATTATGGATATTGCTGCTATGAACATTGGGGTGCATGTGTCCCGTCTTCACTACCTCTGTCTCTTTGGGGTAAATACCCAGTAGTGCAATTGCTGGGACATAGGGTAGCTTTATTTATAACTTCTTGAGGAAACGCCGTACCATTTTCAAGAGTGGCTGTAATGGACTGCATTCGTACAGGGGTGTAATAGGGTTCCCGTTTCTCCACATCCTCTCCAACATGTATAGTTTCATGTCTTCTTATTTTTATATATTCGGCCTCGTGTGATATGGCATCTATAGGGGTTTAGATTTGCATTTCCCTGAAGCCAAGTGATATGAAGCATTTATGCATGTATCTTTTGGTCTCCAGTACGTCATCATCAGTGAAATAACTTCCCATTTTAATCCATCTCAAGACCTAAAGCTGGGTAAGGCACTGAAGCTGGATGATGCCATCGGTTGGAAGTGTGGAGAATTTCAAAAGATCTCCGTGGAGAGCAAGTTTAAAGGTCAGTGTGAAGCTACTAATTGGATCTGGGGAGATCTCTGAAAGTGGGGGTTCCCTGGAATGGGCTGAGGGGGGCCCTCCGATTTTCCTATGAATCCTTGCTACAGCCCCAAATGGACAGTTTCCTGCTGTGGGGCTGGCTGAGTCCTCTAGTCGTGCAGAGGTGAGCCCAATGCCTGGTGCCTTGGAGGCAGGCAAATGGGGAGGGGACCCTCAGCAGAAGACCCAGGGTTAGGTTAGGCCTCAAAAGACAGCAGTTCTGAACTGCCCAGTGCTCAGAGAACTCCCAGGCCGAGTGAGATGAGGGCACAAGGGCGGGTGAATATGAGCCTTGGGGTTTCATCCAGAAGGGCCCACAAATGTCGGAGTTCACCAGCAGGGGCTCTCAGGGGGTGCCCCAATTCTCTTGCCCTGAATGCTGTGTTGTGCCCCAAAATGGTACAGTTTCCTGTGGGCTGCAGGCTGAGTCCTATGGTGGGGCTGGGGTGTCCCCAATCCCCCAGAGTGCGGTGCCAGGACCCTGGGGAAGGGCCCCTCTGTGGCCAACCTAGGGTAAGGGTTAGGGTCCAGGAGACCGGCAGCGCTAATCCGCAGGCTGTGCGGTGAGCTCCGTGGAGGGCTGAGATGAGGTCATGGGGGAGAGTGAGCATGGGCCTCAGGGTTGGGGCATGGGGGCTGCCAAAGCTGAGGACAGGCTCCGGGGGCCTCCCCAAGTTCTCGAGCCCTGTATGCTCCATAGAGCCCCAAGAGGCACAGTTTCCTGCGGGGTGGCAGGCTTTGTCCTGCAGTGGGGCTCAGGTGTACCCAGTCCCTGGGGCTACGGCCTGGGCCCCGGGGGAGGGCCCTCCCCAGCCGACCTAGGGTCAGGGCTACGCCCCAGGAACCCGACAGGCCTGATCTTCCGGCTTTGCGACAAGCTCGGTGGCAGGCTGAAGGGAAGGCGTGGGGCGGGATGAGCGTGGGCATCAGGGTTGGGGTGTAGGGGGCCGCCGAGGATCACTGGGGGCTCAGGTGGGCCCTACGAGTTCTCCTGCACGGGATGCTCTGTGGCGCCCCAAGGGGCATGGTTTCCTGTGGGGTGGCAGGCTGAGTCCTGTGGTGGGGTTCAGGTGTACCCAATCCCCAGGGTTAGGGTACAGATTAGGGTACGGGTTAGGGTATGGGTTACTGTTAGTGTACGGGTGAGGGTAGGGGTTAGGGTTAGGGTAAGGTGAGGGTACGGGTTGGGGTTGGCTTTAGGGGTTACAGGTTAGGGGTTATGGGTTAGGGTACGGATTAAGGTTTAGGGTACGGGTTAGGGATTAGGGTTTGGGTTTAGGGTTAGGATTAGGGTTGGAGTTCGGGTTAGTGTTAGGGTATGGGTTAGGGTTAGTGTATGGGTTAGGGTAGACATTAGGTAAGGTTTAGGGTACGGGTTAGGGTACGGTTTAGGGTACGGGTTAGCGTACGGGTTAGGGTACAGTTTAGGGTACGGTTTAGGGTTAGGGTACGGGTTAGGGTTATGGTACGGGTTTGGTTATGGTTTAGGGTTAGAGTTAGGATACGAGTTAGGGAACAGGTTAGGGATAGGGTACGGTTTAGGGTTAGGGTATGGGTTAGGGTACATGTTAGGGTTAGGTACGGGTTAGGGTATGGGTTACGGTCCGGGTTAGGGATAGGGTACGGTTTAGTGTATGGGTTAGGGTACGGGTTAGGGTACGGTTTAGTGTACGGTTTAGGGTTAAGGTATGGGTTAGGGTTATGGTACGGGTTTGGTTACGGTTTAGGGTTAAAGTTAGGATACGAGTTAGGGAACAGGTTAGGGATAGGGTACGGTTTAGGGTTAGAGTACAGGTTAGGGTACATGTTAGGGTTAGGTACGGGTTAGGGTATGGGTTAGAGTTCGGGTTAGGGATAGGGTACGGGTTAGCATATGGGTTAGAGTACGGGTTAGGGGTAGGGTTAGCTGAAGGTGTAGGGTTGGGGGTAGGGTTGGGGGTAGGGTAGGAGTTGGGGTAGGTTTAGGGTTTAGGGTTAGGGTTTGGGGTTTGGGGTTAGCGGTTAGGGTTAGGGTTTAGAATTTAGGCTTTTGGGTTTAGGGTTAGGGATTAAGGTTTAGGGATTAGTGTTAGCGTTAGGGTTTAGGGTTTAAGGTTTAGGGTTTAGGGTTAGGGTTAGGTTTAGGGTAAGGGTTAGGGTTTAGGGTTAGGGTTAGGGTTAGGGGTTAGGGTTTAGGGCTTAGGGTTAGGGGTTAGGGGTTAGGGTTAGAGTCAGACCCCAGTAGGCCAGCAGGCCCGATCCACCTGCTGTACCACGAGCAGATGGTCGTGCCAAGGTGAGGGCGATGGTGAGCGGGAGTGTGGGCTCCTGAGTTTTGGCGTGGGGGGCCTTTGAAGGTCGCCGGGGGCTCAGAGGGACCTGCCCATACTCCCGCCCTGAATGACCAGCGGCGCCCTTAGCAGACCGGGTGGCGCATGTCAGCAGGGTGAGGTGCTGGGGCTCGGTGTCCCCAATTCCTGGCATTGCTGCGCCAGGCCCCTTGTGAGAGGCCCCTCAGGGGCCCACCTAGTGTCAGGGTTAGCCCCCAGGATGCCGGCAGGCCCAATCCGCCAGCTCTGCAGCGAGCGGAGGGGTTGGCCGAGATTAAGGCGCTGGGGAGCAGGCGCATGCGAGCCAGAGTTTTTGGGCGGGGGGGGCCTTTGAAGGTCCCAGGGGGATCGGAGGGCCCTGCCCGTTCTCCCTTCCTGAATGACTGGCAACGCCCCTAGCACCCTGGGTGATTGCCCGGTGGCAGAGTGAGTCCAGCACTGGGGCTCGGGGGTCCCAAATCTCCGGCATTGCGGTGCCAGGCTCTTTGGGAGGGGCCACGCGGGGGCCGACCTAGGGTAAGTGTTAGCCCGCAGGAGTCCAACAGGCCCGTTCCGCCAGCTCTGAGGCAGGTGGAGGGGCAACCCAAGGTGAGGGCACTGGCGAGAGGGAGTGTGGGCCCAAGCGTTTTGGCGCGGGGGGGCCTTCGAAGGTCGCCGGGGGATTGGAGGGCCCTGCCCGTTCTCTCGCCCTGAAAGACTGGCGGCGCCCCTAGCAGCCGGCATTGCTGCGGGGCGGCAGGGTGACTCCGACGCTGGGCTCAGGGATCCCCAATCCCCGGCGCTGTGGTGCCAGGCCCCTTGGAAGGGGCCCCTCGGGGGCCCACATAGGGTTAATGTTAGTCCGCAGGAGGCCGGCAAACCCGGTGCTAAGTGGTTCTGGCAATGTAACAAAAATGCCATAAACTTATCTGTAAGAAATAACAGTGTACAGGAACCCTCTTAGCCCTAATATCATCATTTGTGAATATGGAAGCCAGCCCCAAGTGGTCGTGGAAGTCTGACGAAAGGGCTAAGCACTTTTCTCTGAGTCACCACACTATACAGGGAAAGACCAATGTACATCATCTTTCACGAGTAGGAAGCATTAATGAAAAGGTTCTTGAATTTCGAGGATTCTGACCC